>NW_015172589.1:312671-335875 GCF_001447785.1 Gekko japonicus
GGCCAGAGTAACCCCGGGGTTACTCTGGCCGGGGGGTGAATCCGGCCTGTTACACCGGTTCTCCCAGATTAGAGTCCATGCACTTAACCACTACACCAAACCCCTACACAAAGCAAACCAAAAAGGTCTTCACCCACTGGTGAAGGGGACAGAGAATTATCCTGGGGAAGGGAGTTCCGCAAGGGCCTCCAGCAGCTGGTACTCAGTAATTGGTATTCAGAGGTATACTACCTCCGATCATGGACTAACATCATGACTAACAGCAGTTTACACACACATTCTGCATGCATTTTTCTAATCCCCTTTGGACTGGGAGGCTCCTTTTCTTCCTGGTAATTGTTTCTGTATAATCCAAGGTTTGATTTGAGGGCACACAATATATCAGCCTTGCTGAAACTCAAGAGGTCTGATCAGTGTCCAGGTGGGAGATTTCTACCGGAATCCTATACACACTGCTTTGAAAGAAATAAGGCGGGATGACAACGCAATCAACAAATCCTGCACTCTCTGTATAAACATTATGCGAAAGCTCCCTGCCACAAATTTTGTTAGTCTGTAAGGTGCTGCTGGACTCTTGCTCTTTTCTACTGCTACAGACAGACTAACAGGGCAGCCCAGCTTGATAGATTCCAGCAGGTTGACTGCTGGGTGGAAAACTGCTGACAACACAGGAACTAGCCAGTAGGTGCCCTGTACAGCTGCCATTCCCCAGTTACTGCTGGGTATGCTGCAAACTTTGTAGAACCTTTTTTGGTCCAGCGTTTGCCCGTTACAGACATTTGTCTTGAATACTCCAAGGGTGCCTTCGAAGACATTATTCTTAAAAAGTCATGCTGCTTTACACTCCGTATTCAGCTCCCTTTTCCACCAAGCCGTCACAGTCAACCTTTCACTAGTCCCGGAACCTTTGAAGGAAGAAGTTTTCAAAGAAGCCACTGCCATTAGAATTTCAGCCTAGCAACCTGAGTCTAGACAAGTCTCCTGCATCAACAGGACACAAAGGGAGAGAAATATGAGCTCGGCAGCGACAATCACAACACATGTCCAACAGCTGCTCCTGAAAGACAACGATTTTGCTCACTGAGACCGTGAGAAAAGAGAGAGAGAGAGAGAGGGAGAGGGAGAGATGTGCCCTGAACCCTAAGTAGCAAGTACAGACATCTTCAAATGTCAAGTGTTAAGTCTGTTTTATGCAGAGACTTCATTCCTGGGCTAGTAGATTTCTCCACGTGAACTTCCTTCTGCTGTCTACTTTCCTCTGCAATCCTCTCTCCACTGGCATTCAAAGAAAGGCAGGGGTGGATTGGCCATTATACGCACCAGGACTTCTCTTGGGAGGCAGATGGCCTCTCCCACGGGTGCTGGGCCAGCCCAGTAGTGAGGCCCTACGTGGGGAGGCAGTACCTGCCCCCCAAGAGACACGGCACCTGGCCCACCTGAGTAGGGTTGCCAGGACCCCCCTGGCCACTGGGAAGGGAAGGTCGGGTTGCCAGTTCGTGAACTCCGAGAGATTTAGAGATGGAGCCTGGGAAGGACAGGGTCCACCCTAGGGTATAATTAGGGTTGCCAACCTCCAGGTGGGGCCTGGAGATCTCCTGCTATTATCCCCAGACTACAGAGATCAGCTCCCCTGGAGAAAACGGCTGCTTTGGAGGGTGGACTCGATGGCATTATACCCTGCTGCAGTCCTGCCTCTTCCCCAAGCGCCACCGTCCTCATGCTCCACCCTGAAAATCTCCCAAGTATTTCCTCACCCAGAGCTCAGGACAATACCATAGAGCCCATCCACCAAAGCTTCCATTGTTTCCCTCCAATGATTGGGGCCACGCCCCAACGTGCTCTACATCGTGCGTCACTTCCTGTGATGTTCTGGCGGGGCGCGCACACACGCGCGTCCCTAGGAAGCTCTTTCGGGCTGAACAGACGCTCCCCCCCCCAGTGAGTCAGAATCCCAGCCAGCTTTTTTTTAAAAAAATTGCTTTGTTTCACCCAATTGTCCTCCTTAGGCCCCTTTCACCTGCCGAATTTGCCGCGAGAGAGCCACGAATGGTGGGCGAATTTTCAGGGTGCGATCACACCGCAACATCTGGCAAGCGTAGCGCACTTGTGGCCAACCCGTGGCATGCCGCAGAACCTGCACAGTTAAAAAGTATCTCAACAAATCTACTAGCAAATGGTTTCCCATGGGCTGCCGACGGAATCGTTCCGTGTGATCGCACCGGCACATGGCTTTCTCCCCGGCTGTCCTCCTTGATGCGCACGTGCTGACGGACGAAACCACGGTGTGCCACCGTCGTGTCTGATTGCGTTCTGACGGGTCTAATTGCACCGGCGCAAAGAGCCACGCCTACCCCCCACGTTATCTGGCCCGTGTGACCAACCGGGGCTTTATTCTCTCAAACACAGCCTTTTGGGTAGCCAAAAGGGATTTCATCCTCCATTTTTCAACAGTGGTCAAGCCAGCATGGTATAGTGGTGAAGAAGGAGGAAGAGGAGGAGGAGGAAGAGATCGGATTTATACCCCGTCCTTCACTCAGAGTCTCAGGGCAGCTTACAATCTCCTTTCCCTTCCCCTCCCCACAACAGACACCTGGTGAGGTAGGTGGGGCTGAGAGAGCTCTTTCCAGAACAGCTCTGAGACAACTTGTGACTGACCCAAGGTCACCCAGATGGCTGCATGTGGAGGAGGAGTGGGGAATCAAACCCACATCTCCAGATTAGAGTCTGCCACTCTTAGAGAGCCAGTTTGGTGTAGTGGTTAGGAGCGTGGTCTCTAATCTGGGAGAACTGGGGACAGTTCTGCACTGCCATTTTTTGTCGCTCGTTTGTCCCTATTGCTTCAGGGTCCCCCCCCCCCCAATGTTTTTTGCTTTCATCTCAGAGGGAGGAAAACGCATGTGGGAAAGGGGGGGAGGAGCCCAACGCAATAGGGACAAATGAGTGAAAAAAAATGACAGTGAGGAAGTGGCCCCATGGGTTTGATTCCCCACTTCTCCACGTGCAGCTGCTGGTGCGACTTTGGATCAGTCACAGTTCTGAAAGAGCTGTTCTGGAAAGAGCAGTCCTCAAAAGAGCTCACTCAGCCCCCCCCCCAGCCTCACAGGGTGTCTGTTGTGGGGAGGGGAAGGGAAAGGGGTTTGTAAGTGGCTCTGAGACACCTTTGGGTAGTGAAGGGCGGGGTATAAATCCAATCTCCTCTTCTTCTCAACCACTGCACCAAACTGGCTATGAGTGGCGAACTCTAATCTAGAGAACTGGGTTTGATTTCCCCCCTTTCCTCCTCCACATGAAGCCCGTTGACTGACTTTGGGGCAAATCTAGGTTCTCTCAGGAGTCTCAGCCCCACCTGCCTCACAAAGCGCCTGCTGTGGGGAGAGGAAGGGAAGGCGATTGTAAGCTGCTTTAAGACTCCAAGCTGGAGAAAATTGGGTTATATATAAAAAACCTTCTCTTCTGAAACGGGTCAGATCCAACCAGACTTTCCTGGCGGCTTCATCCAGTTTAAGCATTTATCAGTCGTTGAACAGCGGTGGGCAGGAGGATGGAAAAATACTGTACGTGGGCTTCCAGGCTTAAATAAAATAAAATAAAATAAAATAAAAGTGAGCACACTGAAGTGACTGAAGTGTGGTATTCAGCTATAAAATGCGTTTATTGTCCTCTGCCTCTCCGAAAGAGTTCTCCGGGGAGTGCTTCTTATTTGAGAGTCTGTGGCTTTGAAGCTGTCGCTTCCGAGAGATGGCACGCATGTTCCAAAAAGCCCTCCTGGGATCGTGATGTTTTGGGATGCAAGTCTGTTGAAAAGTGAACTATGGTAAGTTTGACTGATCATGGGAAACTGGGCTATCGGGAAAGGGGGAGTAAGCCTGTCCTTTTTGCAGCCGGCATCTCTGGATAGCCCAGGCTTGTTAGAACTCACAAGCTAAGTAGGGCTGGCCCTGGTTAGTACTTGGATGGGAAAAGAAGCTGTGTGATAGTGGTTATTAAGATGGCTGCTAATGTTCTTGCTAGTGTTCTTGCTAGGGCTGAGCCTGGCAACAGGTGGAAGAGGAAGAGGAAGAGGAGGAAGAGGAAGAAGAGGGAGGAGGAGATTGGATTTATATCCCGCCCTTCACTCGGAGTCTCAGAGCGGCTTACAAACTCCTTTTCCTTCTCCTCCCCACAACAGACACCCTGTGAGGTAGGTGGGGCTGAGGGAGCTCTTTCCAGAGTTGTCCTTGAGAAAACAGCTCTGACAGAACTATGGCTTGCCCAAGGTCATCCAGCAGCTGGGAGTGGAGGAGTGGGGAATCAAACCTGGTTCTCCCAGATTAGAGTCCATGCGCTTAACCACTACACCAAAGTGGATTGAAGGTGGGAATATAGGAAGCAAGACAGTGGCTGGGTCCCTAACGTCACTGCTGGGAAAAACCTCAACTTGGCATAGGGTCACTCTAGGAATTGCTAGAAATTCTATGGTAAAACCATACAGTTTCTGGCAATTCCTAGAGCTACTATATATCTCTTCTGTTTCCCCCCGGAAGTGATGTAACAACAAAGACAACATGGCTGTTTTTCTCTCTAAGGTGCTACCGGACTCGAATCTAACTGTTGTACTGCTGACCAACACGGCTACCCTTTGAAATGGCTTCCTGTTGGTTTCAGTGAGGTTTCTTGGTTTACATGAAACTTACCATCAATGAAGTGTGAAGCCTTTAAGTCTCATCCTAATTAACTCAGAAGTGGATCCATTATTATTTTTTGCCATCACGTCGCAGCTGACATACAGTAACCCCATAGGGTTTCCAAGGCAAGAGATGAACAGAGGTGGTTTGCCATTGTCTCTCTGTAGTGACCCTGGACTTCCTAGGTGGTTCCCCATCCAGATGCTTACCAGGTTTGACCCTACTTGGCTTTTGAGGTCTGATGAGATCGGACTAGCCTCGCCCATCCATGTCAGGTGTATCCACTTAACTGTGGCTGACTTTCAAACCAAGTATGCACAGTATTGCTGCCCTAAACATCTCCTAACAAGATAATAATAATAATAATAATAATAATAATAATAATAATAATAATAATAATAATAATAATAATAATAATAATAATAATAATAATAATAATAATAATAATAATAATAATAATAATAATAATAATAATAATAATAATAATAATAATAATAATAATAATAATAATAATAATAATAATAATAATAATAATAATAATAATAATAATAATAATAATAATAATAATAATAATAATAATAATAATAATAATAATAATAATAATAATAATAATAATAATAATAATAATAATAATAATAATAATAATAATAATAATAATAATAATAATAATAATAATAATAATAATAATAATAATAATAATAATAATAATAATAATAATAATAATAATAATAATAATAATAATAATAATAATAATAATAATAATAATAATAATAATAATAATAATAATAATAATAATAATAATAATAATAATTATTATTATTATTATTATTATTATTATTATTATTACCTGTGCCACCGCTCCCTAAAAATAAAGATAAAAGTAAAAGTAAAGATGCAGTAATATTGAGTCAAAGAGTCTCTCAGATCGAACAAATTAAAATATTAACTGCATTACTCAGGATGATTATATTGGTTCATCACCTCAGGCAGTTTGCTGAATCCCAAGTCTGCAGACAATGAATATATATATTTTTATCGCATACCCAATCAAAGCGCATGCTGGAGAGATCATTAAATGGAATATCTTCAAGTGGAGTGAATAAGACCCTTTCTTTGGAGTTAGATCGAGATGGGTAGCCATGTTAAGTCTGTCCGTAGCAGGAGAAAGGAGCAAGGGTCCAGTAGCACCTTAAAGGCTAACAAAATTGGTGGCAGAGTACGAGCTTTCGTGAGCCACTGCTCACTTCCTCAGATACAGCTAGAATGTGAGTCCATCTGGCCTTATACCTTGAAATGCGGAGTGACTTCAGATGCCGAATAACAATAGCAGGCAAATGACAATAGCAGGAATGATTGGATTAGGTGTGAGATGCAGAGGGACAGTGGGCATGGAGAAATCCGCATTGGTAAAGAGGCAGTAGACCTAGGTCTCCATTCAGTTGAGCTCAAGTTCAAGACAATGCATCCACCTGGACTGAATGGAGATGGTGAACATGAGAACATAAGAGATGCCAATGCTGGATCAGGCCAAAGGCCCATCCAGTCTAACACTCTGTCACACAGTGGCCAAAAATACCAGGTGCCATCAGGAGGTCTAGCAGCGGGGCCAGGACATTAGAAGCCCTCCCACTGTTGACGCCCCCAAGCACCAAGAATACAGAGCATCACTTGCCCCAGACCGAGAGTTCCTATCTATACCTTGTGGCTCTGATGGACCTCTGATGGACCTCTGCTCCATATGCTCCAGCCTGGCATCCCTGGTGTGGAAATGGGCAGTGGATACTTTTCGTGACATGGAGTTAAATAGCATCCTCTGGAGGTAACTAGAACCCCATTAAGTCTCTGTTAAACGGAGAGGACATTTTTTTCCTGGCCAGGTTGTGGGCAACCCCCTTGCACTTGGCTCTGAGCCATGCACCTGGGCCCGTAATATGTGATAAAAATTAAATAATAAAAAAGGAATCATGGGCCCAGGATGCTGTAGTTTCAGCCTATGGGGAGCGCCCAGGACCACAGTGATGCTTTTAGGTCGAGCAAAAATGTGCAGGCGAGTAGCCACAGAGGCCTAATGAATGCTAATTAATATTAATGTTTTCCAAGTAACTAATCCGCTGTTCATTTATGGACTTGCTTGTTCATCACTCTGTACTCCAGAGGGAGAGTCTGATTGCCTTTAACAAGGACTTTGCCCCAGTAAAACAGGACCAGGTGGGATAAAGTCGAGGCAACAAATAAAACACCACGATAGTTAATTAACACCCATCCCTTTATGTCATGATTAATTATGGATTTGACACCCAATGCAGTAGTAGGTAGGATTAAATCGCAGTTTACTTTTGGGGTCCTAATTATTTTTCTGTGTGCTCCATTAAACATTTACTGTTTATTTAGTATGAAACGGTAAATACAGGAAACGTAACAGTTTGTCTGCTGTGTTCCTCATGCAGCCAGGGTGATTTCCTTCCAACTCAGGCTCTCTGCGCTTATCTCCCATCCTTTTCCTACCCGGGGCTGCCGGTTCTCCATCCTCCCTACCCTGAAGGTTTCCTCACCTCTCCAGCCGTCTACTGATTCTCCTTCACGGCCCCTCATGCCCAGAATGGCCTTTGGAACTCCCAGGCAGTTGGCTCGGAGCCCTACTTTGCATAAAGCGAAATCTTGTTCTATCTATTTATTTGTTCTTCAAATGGATAGTCCGCTCTCCCCGCGAGCGGGTTCAGGGTGGATCACAACAATAGCTAGGCCCTTCAGCAACACAGACACGATAATAAATAAACCCTTCTTTCCTCTCTCCTCCATATTCTGTTTCCTTCCCCCTGCCCAGAAGAGTAAGGGGCTGGTAATCCGGAACCGGGACCCATAATAATATAGGAAAATTGCCGTCTTGGATTTTTATGTACACTGAGCTTTTACTAAGGCTGTGTGTAAATTTAATGTTTTGTGTTTTGCATTTTATGGCACTGTGTTTTGTACATCACCCAGAGCCTGGCACAAGCTGGGATGGGGTGATTAATAAATCCAATTATTATTAATCATCATCATCATAACAATAATAATAATAATCATCAATGATCATCAATTGAAACAGTAAAACAGCATTTAATAACAATCTGCACTGATACTGGTGCCACTGGACTCTGAGTTTGCTCAACCCGAGCCGCATGAAGGTGGCACCTTTAGCAGGGGAGGCCGACGTGTTTTTTACTGGACGCCCAAAGTTCTGGCAGAACAGCTCCATTTGACAGGCCGTGCGGAATGGTAAAAGATCCCGCAGGACCCTGATCTCACATGGGAGCATGTTCCAGCAGGCTGGGGCCAAGGCAGGAAAAGCCCTGGCCCTGGTTGAGGACTGGGGACAACATGAAGAAGATCTTGCTCAGCAGAGCGCAAGGCTCTCCAGGGCACATATAGGGAGAGGTGGTCCCTTAGTTTGGTGTAGTGGTTAAGTGTGTGGACTCTAATCTGGGAGAACCGGGTTTAATTCCCCACTCCTCCACTCGCAGCTGCTGGATGACCTTGGGCAAGCCATAGTTCTGACAAGAGCTGTCCTTGAAAAAGAGCAGTTTCTGTCAGTTCTCTCAGCCCCACCCACCTCACAGGGTGTCTGTTGTGGGGAGGGGAAGGGAAAGGAGTTTGTAAGCTGCTCTGAGACTCCGAGTGAAAGGTGGGGTATAAGTCCCATCTCCTCCTTCTCCTCCTCCTCTTCTTCATCTTCCATAGCTGTTCATTTTAAAATGATATTAATTATCGGAAATACTGGAGAGCAATGCATCAAGGGGGTGTAAAATCAAAATTTAGACTTGTTTCTTTTAATTTTAAACACTTCAGCAGTGGTGCTGGTATAGCTTAGTGGCTCACGGTGCAATCCTGGGCAAAGTGACACCATTCTAAGACGGCTGACAGGAACAGACTCAGAAGGGTATCACTGCGGTTTGGCTTGCAGCCCAAGACATAAGAGTTGTAATGGGGGAAATTGTCCATCAAATCTCATTTCAGCATCTCATCATAGGCAGACAACTCTCTCTTGGCTTCAGTTTCCGATTAGCAGTGCGGGGATAACAGTACTGGCCAACCTTACAGGGCTGTTGTAAGTAGGTTGCCAGCTCTGAATTGGGAAAGACCTGGAGATTTTGAGGTTGGAGCTTGGGGAGGACAGGGTTTGGGTAGGGGGAGGGACCTCAGCGTGCTATATTGCCCTAGAGTTCACCCTCCAGAGCAGCCATTTTCTCCAGGGATCTGTCTTGTCTGGAGATCAGTTGTAATAGCAGGAGATCTCCAGGTGCCACCTGGAGGTTGGCAACTCTAGTCGTAAGGATTACTGTGATAACCAATGCAACAGTGCTTCGGGTCATAAAATGGTAAGTGTCTTTCTATCTTGCCCTTCCTACAAGCCAACATTGTTCTTCCTTCCTTTGTGAGGTCGGTGAGAATGAAAGAGAATGACTGGCCCTTAATAACCCATTAAGCTTTATGATTACGGCTTCCAACTAGCCTAGAGGAAAATGTGCTCTCCCTTTCATGAGGCTTAAGGAGATGTTATTTATCAGCTGACTGGGATTTATCTCCATACACCACGAAGAGCTTTGGCTGCCCATTTCAACACATTAAGCGTCTAGTAAAGGGAAAGCCACTGGAAAAGACAATAATGCTTGGAAAAGTTGAAGGCAGTGGGAAAAGAGGAAGACCCACTTGAGATGGCTTGACTCAGTCAAGGAAGTCACAGTCCGCTGTCTCCAAGACCTGAGCAAGGGTCTTAATGATAGGATGTTTGGAGGGACATTCATAGGGCTGCCCTAAGCTGGAAGTGACTTGACACCACTTCTCTCTCTCTCTCACACACACACGGAAAGGACATTTATCTTCAGGTAACCTGTTGGCAACCCTGTATTGTCACAGAGGGAGGGATTTGAATCCAGGTTTCTCATAAGTCAGCCCGCACTTGGAGTATTGTATACCGTTCTGGAGGCCTTTTTGGTCCTGTTCTATATAGTAGCAACCTTGAGAGGTGCATTTTCAAGCTTAGGAGACCTGGCCCATAAAGAAACTGAACAATATTGTCTTGTAAAGAAATTGGAATGAGACTTTCTATTGTGGCTCTTTGTTCCTGAGGAAGGACCAGGTCTGAAACACTGTATACCTAGGAAAAGTGCTGGATATCTACTTTGGACTTGATGCATTCTGTGTTGTTGTTGTTGTTCAGTCGCACAGTCGAGTCTGACTCTTCGCGACCCCATGGACCAGATCACGCCAGGCCCTCCTGTCTTCCGCCGTCCTCTGAAGTTGGCTCAATTTCATGTCCGTTGCATCTATGACACTCTCTAACTATCTCATCCTTTGCCGTCCCTGTCTTCTTTGACCTTCAATCTTTCCCAGCATCAGGGTCTTCTCCAGTGAGTGCTCCCTTCTCATTTGGTGGCCAAAGTATTTGACCTTCAGTTTCATTATCTGGCCTTCCAGGGAACAGTCAGGGTTGATTTCTTTTAGGATTGACTGATTTGATCTTCTTGCAGTCCAAGGGACTCTCAAGAGTCTTCTCCAGCACCATAGTTCAAAAGAATCTATTCTTCGGCGCTCGGCCTTCCTTATAGTCCAACTCTCGCAGCCATACATGACTACTGGGAATACCATTGCTTTGACCATGCGGACTTTTGTTGGCAGGGTGATGTCTCTACTTTTTATCATGCTGTTTAGGTTCACCATCGCTTTCCTCCCAAGGAGCAGGCGTCTTTTAATTTCATGGCTGCTGTCACAGTCTGTGGTGATCTGGGATCCCAGGAACGTGAAGTCTGTCACTACTTCCACGACTTTCCCTTCTATTTGCCAAGGAGTGATGGGGCCGGATGCCATGATCTTAGTTTTTTTGATGTTGAGCTTCAAGCCCACTTTTGCGCTCTCCTCTTTTACCCTGAGCAAGAGGCTCTTTAGGTCCTCTTCACTTTCTGCCATTAGAGTGGTATCGTCTGCATATCTGAGGTTGTTGATCTTTTCCCCAGCAATCTTAATTCCCGCTTGTGATTCATCCAGGCCAGCATTTCGCATGATGTACTCTGCATATATATTAAATAAGCAAGGCGACAATATACATCCTTGTCGTACTCCTTTTCCTATGCTAAACCAATCAGTTGTTCCATATCCGGTTCTAACTGTCGCTTCTTGGCCCTTATACAGGTTTCTCAAGAGACATGTGAGGTGGTCTGGTACTCCCATCTCTTTAAGGACCTGCCATAGTTTGTTGTGATCCACACAGTCAAAGGCTTTAGCATAGTCAATGAAGCAGAAGTAGATGTTTTTCTGGTACTCTCTTGCTTTCTCCATAATCCAGCGAATGTTGGCAATTTGATCTCTAGTTCCTCTACCTCTTCGAAACCCAGCTTGTACTTCTGGCAGTTCTCTATCCACGTACTGTTGAAGCTTTTTTACAGTGTGAGTTGCTCAACAGTAGAATCAGCTACCTCGGGAGGTGGTGAGCTCCCCCATACAGACAGTCTTTAAGCAGCGGCTGGACAAACACTTGCCAGGGATGCTCTAGGCTGATCCTGCATTGAGCAGGGGGGTGGACCGCATGGCCTGTATGGCACTTTCCGTGACTCTATGATTCTATATCCCATTCCAGTACTCTAAAAAGGTAAAGGTTCCCTTACTCGAAAGCCAGTCGAGTCCGACTTTGGAGATGCAGTGCTCATCTCCGTTTCAAAGCCAAAGAGCCAGCGCTGTCCAAAGACTGCAAAATGTCAGTATGTTGACATCATCCTCCATGTTACTGATGCATACCCGAACATAGGTGCATGCATGTGCTTTGATGAAACACTGTAGAGAACCAGTATTGTCTTGATGAGATCATACGCACAGCTGCATTGCATTTTGTTTGTGCAATGTTTTACTGATGCACAAGAGCCCTCTTGTACATCCGTAAAATACCACATACACACAATAAAGAATCTGGATTAAAAAATGGCGAGCATGCTGTGGCTCAGTGGCAGAGCCTGTGCTTGGCATGTAGAAGGTCCCAGATTCAATCCCCGGCTTCTCCAGTTGAAAGGATCAGGTAGCAGGTGATGAGAAAGGCCTCCCACCTGAGGCCCTGGAGAGCCGCTGCCAGTCTGAGTAGACAATACGGACCGTGATGGGCCAGTGGTCTGGTTTGGTAGACGCCAGATTCATATGTGCAAAACCACATCTATACATTAACCACAGGACTGACTTTTTGGTGATAGTTTACTGACACATTTCTGCATCTGGATAGCCCAGACTAGCCCAGTCTCGTCAGCTCTCAGAAGCTAAGCAGGGTCGGCCCTGGCTAGTATTTGGATGGGAGACCTCCAAGGAATACCAGGGTCATGACACAAAGGCAGGGAATCGCAAACCCCCTCTGAACATCTCTTGCCTTGAAACCCCTAGGGGGTCGCTATAAGTCAGCTGTGACTTGATGGCATTGTCCACCACCAATGTAAAAGCTCTCGCTGTGTGTGTATGTGTGCGCAAAGGCAACAAGCTAATAGCCACAGCATGATCCATGGCACTATGCTGTTTTAGAAGCAAGGGGTCAGATTGGATCATTCCCTGTGAACCTGGCAGGAAGCTAATTTCCTTGACTAATATATGGAGGAGAGAAGGACTCCTATTCCATGTCTTTTCATATTTATTTCTATGTTTGTCAACGGTTTTAGATCTCGGCTATTTGGTAGACTAGTTTGTATCATGTGGATACATGTTTCTGCTTTTCAATGCGATTTATATGGCGGATGACATTTCCGTGCCGAATGTATGATACTGATTTATTGACACACAGACAATGTGTCAATAAATGGGGGGAGGGGGACATTTTGCAAGAAAATTCAGTGCAAGGAAATGGAAATTAGCGCAAAAATAAAGACGCATGCGTTTGACATGGGCCAGTGAGAAGAAAATTGAAATGGACATTTTCAAGTCAAAAGAGAAGGGATAAAAAATATATATGAAAACCATCCTTAATCCGTTGTGAGCTAAACTTGCTGTCCCCTTCCTGCCTTGTAGCTGGAGAAATCACCGGAGGCTCTCAGTGTTCGGAGAACATTAAAAAAAAAACCCACAAAAAACCACCAACCTCATTTTATTGGTTTCTTTGCCATTAAGATGACAGTTAAATTTCCTGGGAGGCGAAATTTACCTGGTGTCTTTTCAAAGTCCTGATAATGCTTAGTAATTAGGTGCTGATGGGGTTTCTCTTTGTGCTTCCTTGGCATGTGAAATCGAATGATTAATTATAGGGTGCTTTTCAGTAGTTAAATGAAAAGTGTGAGAAGGCTAGGGGTTCTTGTGGACAGATTTCAGCTTTCTTGTGTGTGTTTTCCCCCCTCATTCAAAACTGAAAAGGAATGTCTCGGTCTCTGGCATTAAGAACATCAGAAAAGCGCTGCTGGATCAGACCAGTTGTACATCTAGTCCAGCACCTTGTCTCACAAAGTGGCCACAAAGTTCCTCTGGAGGTCCCCTGATGTTGCCTCCTGGCTCTGGGATTCAGAGGGTTAGTGCCTCTGGAGGTGGAGGTTCCCCACAGTCACCATGGCTAGTAGCCATTGATAGGCTTGTCCTCCATGTATCTATCTAGAGAAGAGAAGAATAAGAGATTGGGCTTATACCCCACCCTTCACTACCCAAAGGAGTCTCAGAGCGGCTTACAAATTCCTCTCCCTTCTCCTTCCCACAACAGACACCTTGTGAGGTAGGTGGGGCTGAGAGAGCTCTGACAGAAACTGCTCTTTTTCAAGGACAGCTCTTATCAGAACTATGGCTTGCCCAAGGTCATCCAGCAGGTGCAAGTGGAGGAGTGAGGAATCAAACCCGGTTCTCCCAGATTAGAGTCCACACACTTAACCACTACACTAAACTGGCTCTTGTCCCCCCCTTAAAGCTATTTATTCCTGTGGCCATCACTCCATCCTCTGGCAGCGAATCCCACATTTTAATCACCCTCTGTGTAATGAGGTATTTCCTTTTGCCCATCCTGAACCTGCTGCCCATTAAATTCATTGGATGCCCCAGAGCTCTAGTATTTTGGGACAGGGAGAAAAAGTTATCTTTGCCAACTGTCTCCAGCCTATGCATAATGTTATAAACCTCTATCCTGTCTCCCATTAGTTGTCTCTTTCCTAAACTGCAAAGTCCCAGATTCTTCATCCTTGCCTGATAGGGAAGCTGCTCCAACCCCCTAATCATCTTGGTTGCCCTTCTCTGTACTTTTTCCAGCTCTGCAGTGCCCTTTTTTAGATACGGTGACCAGAATTGTCCACAGTATTCCAAATGAGGCCACATCATAGATCTATGCAGGGGCATTGTGGGGGGCTGTTTATAATTTAATTTAAGTCTCACTTGAAGGTGTTAGCTTTCTCATACAAAGCCCTTCCTGGCCTTGGCCCCTCCTAGCTGCGAGACTGCCTCTTCCCCTGTGCTCCGCCCCAAGAGCTTTGCTAGTCTTCTGCAGGCATCAACCTGCAAATGGGCAAAATCAACAACTGCCCGTACGCAGTGCCTTCTCTGTTGTGGCCCCTCCTTGTGGAATGGCCTGACTGAGGAGGTCCCGCTTTCCTGGTTTCCCACAAACTATGCAAAATTGAGTTATTCAAGAGAGCTTTTCTACGCAGGCAATAGAGTTGCAGTGCACGAAATGATTCACAAAGTTACTTGGAGCGATTAACAGAGACTGCGGTCTCTACTACTGTGTTTGGCTTGCTGAAACGAGGATGCCGCTATGGAATTTTGCTGCAGGCTGTGGAAGGTCAGTAGTTCAGCAGTTCGAGACCTGAGTGTGCCGCATGACGGAGTGAGCTCCCGTCTCTAGTTCCAGCTCCTGCCAACCTAGCAGTTCGAAAGCAAGAAATTGCAAGTAGATAAATAGGTACCGCTTCGGTGGGAAGGTAACAGCGTTCCGTGCGCCTTGGTGTTTAGTCATGTCAGCCACATGACCACGGAAACGTCTTCGGACAGCGCTGGCTCTTCGGCTTTGAAACGGAGATGAGCACCTGGATTCGACTGGCTTTCGAGCAGGGAACCTTTACCTATGGAATTTTGAATCATTGAATGTGCCGTGTTAAGACTTACACTTTGCTTCAGTTCTGTTTTCAGACTTCTGATTGGTTCTATGTCTCTAACCCTGTTCCATTGGTTTTTGGCTATCCCATCTGTCAGTTGTATTGACGCTCTGTGTAATCTGCCTTGAGTCCAAGTGAGAAAGGCAGACGACAAAGAATAATTAATACATTAATTATAATATAATTCCTGGTGACTGTATCAATATGCACAAGTACACCTGTGTGTGAGTGAAACATTGTAAAGGAACGTTTGGGAAGCAATCGTACAGTCACATCAAGAGGGGTTTTTAATAGTGCTTCATCAGGGGCATACATGTGCATGCTGAAACTACTGAGAGAAGGACTAAACTTGAAAGAACAGAAAACTGTAGCTGCATGCAGAGCTCCGCACAGAAACTGGGATTTAAAAAGCAGCAAGAACAAGGGCCGTTCTGTCAGTTTGCAATGCCTAATACATCAATTCCCTTTAGGAAACAATTTGAAACTCCAGAATCATATCTATTCTTGATAAGATCAGCAACATTTCTTGCAGAGGGTGGGAAGAGTTTGCATACCTCTGGCATCTTAGGATTTGCTGCTGAGTTTTGCCTCATATGAAAATTGAAACAGATTGAGGGCTCCGAGGAAAGTTTCGTTGGACTTGGGGTGGGGTGGGGATTTAGATAAGATTAGTAATACTGCTCAGGGCGTGTGCCAAGAAATGACACAAGCTGCCCTAACCTGGATAGCCCAGGCAAGCCCAATCGAATCAGAAGCTAAGCAGGGCTGCCCCTAGCAAGTAATTGGAAGGGAGACCTCCAAGGAATGCCAGGGCTGGGACGCAGAGGCTGGCAATATTAAGCCACCTCTCTGAAAAATGTCCAGGTTGCTAAAAGTTGCCATGACTTCCAGGCATGCAAGCACACACACACACACACACAAAGAAAAAAAAGGAAACGACACAAGCCTGGCTGAACAATAATGCCTAGCTTTCTGAAGAGGGCAGGGGTTTATAAAATGGCACATGGCTACCTGTGAAAAAGTTGCTGGGGAGAAGAGAATCTGGTGATTTTGCAAAGGAGAAATGAAGAATGACAAAAAAAAAAAGGTAGGAAACTTCTGAATAACAGAAAAAAAGGCTACTAAGGCCCCGGTCACATGAGAGGTTTTGGGCCGGGAGAGGGACGGATCGGGGCCGCAGCAAATGGGTGCGATCCCACCGCAACATCTGGGAAGCGTTGCGTGCCTGTTCCCGATCCGCCCCTTCTGCCCAACACGCAGCAGTAAAAAAGAACCACCTACCGAGGTGGTTCTTTCTGAAAGGCTGCATCAATGCCGGCCGTGGGATCGCCGGCGTGTCTTTCTGCCGGCGCATCCCCGGCCCCCGGTCGAACTGTGCATGCTCACATATGCGCAGTTCGGCAGCCTCCCCCTACCGATTGTCTCTTCCTCGCCAGCATCTGATCGTGCCAGGGAGCAACAGCGCCGCGGCTCAGGGGATCTGTGGGATCCCGCCGCGGCCCATTTTTTTCCTGCTGTGTGGCAGGGACCTGAGTACCAGAGGTCTGAGAGTAATTACAGAATAATTGTAGAAAGGAATATTAAAGGTGCATACATAATTCAAAAATTGCAAAAGTGCAAAAAATAATTAAAGAAAACACCATAGTGTGCCAATAATAACAATAAACTGAAACATCATCAAGAAGGTTTTTACAATGATAGCAATTACAATAACATACAACTACAATGGCATATCCCCCAAAGTTAGCAATTTGGAGAGAGAAAACATACGGTAGCAAAATGACATTTCCATTAGGGATATACAAGCTAAAAAAAAGACACACAACAAGACAGGACGCTGGCTAAATTCCTGTTTGGTTGTATGAATCTTCATCAGTCATGAATTACCTTGTGCAAGTTAATTGAGAAGACAGAAATTCAGAAGGGAATTGATGGGATGCAGTACGATGTGACAAAGGAGGAGGAGGAAGTTGGATTTATACCCCACCTTTCATTACCTGAAGGAGTCTCAGAGCGGCTTACAATCTCCTTTTCCCTCCCCTCCCCACAACAGACACCCTGTGAGGCAGGTGGGGCTGAGAGAGCTCTTTGAGGACTGCTCCTGAGAGAACAGCTCTGAAAGAACTTGTAACTGACCCAAGGTCACACCAGCAGCCGCAGATACATCCCAGATTAGAATCCGTGCTCCTAACCACTACGCCAGACTGGCTCTCAATGATTATGGCTTCAGTCTCCATCGGTCATGAATGACCTTGCACTGGTTTCGCAAAGGAGCCCTTGGTACCCTTGAAGAAATCGGAGAGAGCGGCCAATCAGGGAAGGAGAACATTGTCGAAGGCCAAGAAGGGGAGAATATTTGTGTTCCAAAATGTCAGGAGAGCCCTTCTGGATCGGGCCGAAAGCCCATTTCATCCCGCATCCTGCCTTCTGCACTGGCCAGCAAATCGTATTGCTGACCTCTAGGTGGTGGCTGGAGATTTCCTGGGATTACAATGTTCCCTCTAAGCTGTGGAGTCTTGTGAGCAAAAATTCCGGTTTGTGAGCTGCTGGCATTAAAGTTGTGAGCGAGCGATTTGGCTGCTGCACAAGTCAGTTTGCTCTGGAGCCCTCCTTCCTGAGCTGAGACAAAAATGTGTGAGCCGGAGGCTAACAAACTGTGAGCCTGCTCACACTAACTCAGCTTAGAGGGAACACTGATTACAACTGATCTCCAGGTGACAGAGATCACTCCACCTGGAGGAAATGCCCGCTTTGGAAGGCGCATTCTATGGCATTATACCCCACTGAAGAGCTTCAGTCTACATCGGTCATGAATGACCCTGCACTGGTTTTGCAAAGGAGCCCTTGGTACCCTTGAATAAATCTTAGAGAGAGGCCAATCAGGGAAGGAGAACATTGTCGAAGGCCAAGGGGAGAATATTTGTGTTCCAAAATGTCAGGAGAGCCCATTTCATCCCACATCCTGCCTTCTGCACTGGCCAGCAAGTCGTGTTGCTGACCTCCAGGTGGTGGCTGGAGATTTCCTGGGATTACAACCAATGTTCCCTCTAAGCTGTGGAGTCTTGTGAGCAAAAATTCCAGTTTGTGAGCTGCTGGCATTAAAGTTGTGAGCGAGCGATTTGGCTGCTGCACAAGTCAGTTTGCTCTGGAGCCTTCCTTCCTGAGCTGAGACAAAAATGTGTGAGCCGGAGGCTAACAAACTGTGAGCCAGCTCACACTAACTCAGCTTAGAGGGAACACTGATTACAACTGATCTCCAGGTGACAGAGATCACTCCACCTGGAGGAAATGCCCGCTTTGGAAGGCGCATTCTATGGCATTATACCCCACTGAAGTCCCTCCCCTTCCCAAGCCCCAAACTCTTCAGGTTCAGCTCTCGAAATCTCTAGGTGTTTCCCAACCCGGAGCTGGCAACCCTTCCAGAGAATGACATGAAAACAACAGCAGTCTCCTATGAACTGGTGTCAGAGGAGCAGTGCCTCCAAACAAGAGGGTCCTACTTAGCTATCGTAGCTATCAGAAGAGCAGATTCACTGAACACCAATGCTTGCCTGCTTGCTGAATAGGTTGAGCAGAACTGGCTCTCTACCAGAGCCACCCTGAAAGGGCAGCACATTGAGGAAGGTGGCAACATACTGCAGTAGCTTGGCTAGCTCCCAGTGGCACGGGCAATAGCCTACAACTGTAGCCTACATCTATCCCTCCTAGACTGGGACCACTCCTGGCCAGGCATGAGCCTATGGAGCCAGTTTGGTGTAGTGGTTAAGTGCGCGGACTCTAATCTGGGAGAACCGGGTTTGATTCCCCACTCCTCCACTCGCAGCTGCTGGATGACCTTGGGCAAGCCATAGTTCTGTCAGAGGTGTTCTTGAAAAAGAGCAGTTTCTGTCAGAGCTCTCTCAGCCCCACCTACCTCACAGGGTGTCTGTTGTGGGGAGGGGAAGGGAAAGGAGTTTGTGAGCCTCTCTGAGACTCTGAGTGAAGGGCAGGGTATAAATCCAATCTCCTCCTCCTCCTCCTCCTCCTCTTCTTCTTCTTCTGTGAATGGAGGTGGCACACTTGCTTGGAGCAGAACGATTCCTTGGTGTGGCTATGAAGTTGGAGGTTGTGTGAACTGTGGGTACAATCTACAGCATTCTCTCCTGAGGCTTTGATGCTAGGCTTAAGTGGTCAAGTGTTGTTATACATACCCCTTCCACATACAGGTACGCCTGCTGAAGAGCACAGGTGTGTAGGGGGTGAGGTCTGGACATCTCAGGCCCCCATTCTCCTGTGGCCGCCAGCATGCTGGGCTGCTGACACAGAGAAAGCGTCCTGATTCTGCAAAACGTACATTTATCTCTTCTTCGAGGAGACGCGGCATTTTGCTGCCTCTGTGACTTGAGACGGTCAAGGAAATGCAATAAACAATGGGGCGCTCAGTCGGAAGGCTGAGTCCTGAAATTGGATCTCCTCTCCCCCCCCCCACCTGCAAATCATCTTTACCTTGTTTTAAGTAGATGTGAGTTCTTTGCTGTACGTGCAGTTTGAGGAGCTGGGAAATCAAAGTTGGTGTGCCGTAATAACCGTGCTGGGATTGCAGAGTCGAGAGCATTATCGAAGCTTAAGCAAGTTAACCTTATGAATCCCGCGCACAAAGCCAAACTCAGACCGTTTCCTATCAGCTCCAAATCCCCCAAAGCAGATCTCCCATTGCTGGCGAGTGGAAATGTCAGATTTAATAGCCGAGAAATGTATGTTCCTTTTCTCTGAAACCCCAAGAGATATTTAACAGCTTCCTTCTTTAAACAGGGGGATGTTGCCTGGTAATATTCAGCCGCATCCGCCGCTAGGAGAGCATGATTAAAAGGACTCTCATCTTGCAGCACTGAATATTATTTTTCATCAGTTCAATTAAGACTACCAATTTTTCCAAGATCAGAGGGGTGATTAAAACCGGATTGGATGGAGCTATTGAAACTCTTCAGATGTGATTCAGACAGACAGTCCTTGGGACAATTGTCTGGGGACCGACTGCAGGAGGGACAACACATGACTTGGATTCTCCCTCCAGTAAAAGGGGAGCAGACTTTGGGAGGGGGAACCAGGAGCCAGGTTCTAGGTTGCGATTCAAGGACAGGAGACCAGACGAGCAGAAGCCTATACAATGTTGTAAGCCGGGAGACAAGGTCACAGAGAAGCAAGGGGGAGTGGTCAGGAAAGCTATCATTGGTGGAAACTGCCATCCATTTATGGCGACCCTATGGGGATTTCGAGGCAAGAGATGAACAGAGGCGGTTTGCCATCACCTTCCTCTGCGTAGCAACCCTGGTCTTCCTGGGTGGTCCCCCCCACCCAAATACTAACAAGAGCCATGTCAAGCCTTGGCTTCCCAGGGTCTCCCACTGGAGGGCCAGGTGGCTCCAGGGAGTGATTTCTCTGCAGAGCTGGAGTGTGTGGCCTCAGAATTGTGAGGATAGGGGGGTTAGACCTCACCCATGTCCCTCTTCCTCAGTCTCGAGTTCTATTGCTGGGTCTGCCCTTCTCTCTCTCTCTCTCTCTCTCTCTCTCCATCCTGCATAGGGTCTTGAGCACTTCCTCCCCAACTGGTTTCCCCATCTCCACTGATGTCACCTGGCCCCAGCCCCGCCCCTCCCACCTGGTATGAGCTTCCATATCATCGCATGCGCCATGCTCCTTTCAGTGGAGGTGGGTCACTTGTTCAGCCACAAGCCATTGCATCATACAAAAAACTGGTGTACCTTAAGACTGCTGGCCTTCAGGCTGAGCCCAGAATTGCAACTCATCTCCAGACTAAAGTGCATAAGCCCACTGGAGAAAACGGTAGTGTTGGACGGTGGACTCTATGGTACCCCATCCCTGCTGATGTATCTCCCCTCCCCAAACTCTGCATTCCCAAGGCTCTGCTCCCAAACTTCCCTAACCCTAGGTGAGCCAAGCAAAGTTGTGCATACAAAGCTCGCAGCTGCTGGATGACCTTGGGCAAGCCATAATTCTGTCAGAGCTGTTCTTGAAAAAGATCAGTTTCTGTCAGAGCTCTCTCAGCCCCACCTACCTCACAGGCAATGTTCCCTCTAAGCTGTGGAGTCCTGTGAGCAAAAATTCTATTTTGTGAGCTACTGGCATTAAAGTTGTGAGTGAGCAATTTGGCTGCTGCATAAAGTAGTCTGCTCTGGAGCCATCCTTCCTGAGCTAAGAGAAAAATGTGTGAGCCGGGGGCTAAAAAACTGTGAGCTGGCTCACACTAACTCAGCTTAGAGGGAACACTGTTCACAACCCAGAGTTGGCAGCCTTACTTATGTGAAGGGGCCCTAACCCACACTGAATGCTGTATGCTCCCTTTTTTGGCTGTGACCCACTACCCAGTGAACCTTCTGAAATACGTTCCTTTCTCCAAAATGTAATCCAGCCTGGACATGCTCTTCCAGAGAAGAGTCAGCCAGCTTGCAGTGTGCTTAATACTTATTGCTCTTCCTCTGATTTATATATGCTCTTCTCGACTGATGGATTCCATTTTCGGCAGCCAGCTGCTAAGATGGTGATTGCAAACGTCCCATAAATCAAAAAACCCCTCTTTGAGTTTTGCTTATGCGAATCAAACACGCGAATCCTTATTTTCACATTTTCTGTCTCCTTGCACGGCCTTAGTCCTGTTCAGTAATTCTCTGAACGTTTAATTTTTTTATTTTTGCATGGATTGCATATAGATGGCATAGAATGTATGGATGCCATAGGGGTCCTGTTAAGCTGCTGTAAAAAGAAACGAGCAAATCAGAAACACCGGCCGTCACAGTGATTCCAATGGAGGATGACAGCAAAAAGAAATAAAAAGGGCGTATTTGTGTAGTGTCACAGTCCTGATTTGGATGGCCCAGGCTGGGTCGACCTCGTCAGATCCCACAAGCTAAGCAGGGTTGGCCCTGGTTAGTCCTTGGACGGGAGACCACCGAGGAAGCCCAGGGTGGCTTTACAGGGGCAAGCAGTGGCAAACCACCTCTGTATGTCCCTTGCCTTGAAAACCCTGCAGGATCGCCATAAGTCGGCAATGTTCCCTCTAAGCTGTGGAGCCTTGTGAACAAAAATTCTACTTTGTGAGCTACTGGCATTAACGTTGTGAGCGAGCGATCTGGCTACTGCATAAATGAGTTGGCTCCTGGGCCATCCTTCCTGAGCTAAGACAAAAATGTGTGAGCCGGAGGCTAAAAAACGGTGAGCTAGCTCACACTAACTCAGCTTAGAGGGAACACGGCATGTCGGCTGTGATTTCATTGCATCTCCCACCACATAATGTTCCCAGCCACACTCACCGTTCCGTGCTGTCTAAGGGCAAGATTTTAACATGGAATCAGGTAACGTTTGATGAACAGTTGCACCAGGAATGGCTGACAGTATGACTCAATGCCAAATCTGCCCAAATGATTTAAGTCTTCCTGGCAGGCAGCACAAGACGCTGACATGTGGCCTTAAGACCTGGACCTAGACCTGAAATCTCCCTCTTGCCTTTTGACACCCAACCTAGGTATGCCAGCCTCCAGGTGGGGGCCTGGGGCTCTCCCAGAATCACAGCAGATCTCCAGTCTACAGAGATCAGTTCCCCTCGGGGAAAATGGATGCTCTGGAGGGTGGACTCTGGGGCATTGCATCCTACCGAGGTCCCTGTCCTCCCCAGGCTCCATCCCCAAATCTCCAAGAAATTCTCAACCTGGATCTGTCAACCCGATGCCCCCTGTCCCCCGCTATAGGCCAGCGGGGTCCTGGCAACCCTACTCCAGCCTGATGAAAAGTTACAGAGGACTCAAAGGCCTGCACACTGT
The DNA here is from genome assembly GCF_001447785.1 of Gekko japonicus. Classification (NCBI taxonomy): domain Eukaryota; kingdom Metazoa; phylum Chordata; class Lepidosauria; order Squamata; family Gekkonidae; genus Gekko; species Gekko japonicus. Next base: position 335,217 of record NW_015172589.1, read on the forward strand.
GGGTTGAAAAGTATTGCGTGGTTTTTATTTTTCACCCCAAGTGAAGTGACGATAATGCTCTCTCAGTCTATTGTTGTTTAGTCGCAGTCGAGTCTGACTCTTCGTGACCCATGGACCAGATCATGCCAGGCCTTCCGGTCTTCCGCTGTCCTCTGAAGTTTGCTCAACTTCGTGTTCGTTGCATCTATGACACTGTCTAACCATCTCATCCTTTGCCGTCCCCGTCTTCTTTGACCTTCAATCTTTCCCAGCATCAGGGTCCTCTCCAGTGAGTGCTCCCTTCTCATTTGGTGGCCTATCTCAGTCTATACCATGCCTTAACTCCAGAAAATGATCTCTTAATCAAGCCATTGATGTAAGGGGTGGTTTTTCAAAACCGCCCAGAGCTAAATATCAACAGTGTGTCTTGGAATGTTAATAAAAGATAATGTGTGCATAGACGTCCTGAGAATTGTGTAACTTAGAGCTTTAATTAACTCTGTCTCGAGCTCCTCACTTCCCTGAGAAGTTGGTATGTCCCAGAGAAGCTCCACGGGCTCATTTTCCTTGTGAGTCAAGAAGACCAAAAATGTTTAATTTGGTGTTGTTGCAAGATCAGCTTATATACTTGTTGAGAGCGAGTACTGATGAGTGAACACCCTCGAGCTCGACCTCAAACT
>NW_015172589.1:336843-374960 GCF_001447785.1 Gekko japonicus
AAGAAGACAAGTTGGTTTGTATACCTCGCTTTTCTCTACTTGAAGGAGTCTCAAAGCGACTTACCATCTCCTTTCCTTCCTTTCCCCACAACAGGCACCTTGTGAGGTAGGTGAGGCTACGAGAGTTCAGAGAGAACCGTGACTAATCCAAGGTCACCCAGCAGGCCTCATGTATCTCAAAACAGCTTACAATCGCTTTTCCCTTCCTCTCCCCACAATAGTCACCTTGTGAGGCAAGTGGGGCTGAGAGAGTTCGGAGAGAGCTGTGACTGGCCCAAGGTCACCCAGTAGGCCTCATGTGTCTCAAAGCGGCTTACAATCACCTTCCCTTCCTCTCCCCACAAGAGGCACCTTGTGAGACAGGTGGGGCTGGGAGAGCCCCGAGAGAACTCTGACTGGCCCAAGGTCACCCAGCAGGTTTCCTGTGGAGGAGGAGTGGGAAGTCCTCCACTCTTAACCACTACACCATGCAGTCGAGTAGGACCTCTGAAAGGACTGGAATGAACAAGTATGTTCATATGGGAGAAGGCGATCTTTAAGGTATGCTGGACCCAGGCTGTTTAGGGCTTTAAAGGTCTATACCAGCACTTTGGATTGAACCCAGAAGCAAATCTGGAGCCAGTACAAATTGTCCCTATTACCCACTCCAGTCAATATTCAATGTGACGCCTGCAAAATATGTGCATACATACACCTGTAAAGGTGCCCTCCCTCCCAAGTTCCCACCTTCCCCCCCCCAAAAAAGCGAGGAAGCAGGGAGTAATGTGACATCTCCTATAAGCTACTCTTCCCAATTTCAACCCAGCAGGACTATCTGCCAGTGTTGACAGGAGTAATAGTTTTCACAGCCTCCGGAAATGAATCAGCAGGCTAAGAATGCAAAAAAACAAACACAAAATTCAACCCCAGTAATCCAGTAAATTCTGATCATGTATCAATAGCAGCCACCGGCCAGCTGCCTATGTGGAGATGAATGACGCTAACAGGATGGATGCAAATGCAGTCAAAATGCTGCCTCTGCCACATTACAAATGAATCATCGATGTAAATTTATGGGGTACACGACTTGGGAGCAAATGGGCATTGCGAGCAGAGGAAGTTCAATTCTGAACATGTTGCGTGCGAGGACTGCAGCCACACTAGAAGCCAGCAAGCAAAGACGCAGACAGGCAGAGCTGTCAGTCTCCCTCCCACCCAAATCAACAGCAGCACCATTGCAGTTCCATGGTTGATTCTTGCCAATCAGAACCACGTATGGGGTCACAGGAGTCCCCGGGCTTAACTGGGGACAACTGGGAAGCAGAGAGAAGACAGTTTGTGCAGCTGCCCCAGTAAGCTTACCAGATTGCCTGTTACCCAAAGAGGTGGTGTCCTAATTAGTTAGCTATAAAGGAAACAAGCGAGAGGGGGTAACTGGGATTCTCCACCAATGTTTACAGGGATTTTCCCCTTGAGAACTCTCACGATAAACCAGGCAGATGTTCAGCCGGAAAGGTTATTAGTAAAAGAGAATAAAAGGGATAAAGCCAGAGGTCATTTCGGGGGGGGGATCGCGGGGGATCACAGTTCCCCCGGGTGAGGTACGGGGGGCGGGGCACATGACGAAGCCCCGCCCCACTTCCGGTGATGTCAGGGGGTGTGGCCTTATGACACACTTCCGGTGATGTCAGGGGGTGTGGCCTTATGACACACTTCCGGTGATGTCAGGGGGTGTGGCATATGCTAATGAGTTATGCTAATGAGTTCCCCTAGCTCTTTTTCTATGAAACGACCCCTGGATAAAGCACACGTACAAACACACTGAAAATGCACACAAGGCTAAGAGGAAATCAGGAAGGAGATGGGAGAAAGCAATTTTGGGGAAGGCTATAATTACCGGTCTCAAAGGAAGAGGTCCACTGAGGCAGCAGCAAAATGACCAGTGTTTCAGGTGAGAAGTCCCAAACTGATTTGGAGGTGTGACGTATGGATCTGAGAACACACACACACACTGGTGACTCAGGACTCCAGATATAGAGCAAAATGCTCCCTGGGGCAAACTGACATATTTGTCCCCAAAACAAAAACTTGATGGCTTTTTCTGGAGAGGGACAATGATTTGGGAGAAGCTTGATGGGTTTACCTGAGGTGGACTATAGGTGTAAAATGGTGCTTGATGATCCTGTGAGTACCAGATGGGAAAAGCTACCAGGGCCCCAGTCACACGGGCCGGATATCGCGGGGGGTGAGGGAGGCGTGGCTGTTTGCCTCGCAGCGACTGCACATTTAGGCGTCCCCTCATGATCCCGTCAAGGTCCCGTGGTTAGGGGGAAGGTGCTGATCACACGACGCGCCAAAGAAGCGGCGCGGCACGGTAAATGGGGTTGTGTGTGTGCTTTTTAACCTGAAGTATGTGCATGCACCGTTGGGTGCTTGTGCGCATCCCTGGAGACTTCGGGAAAAAACCCCTTTTCGCAATGAGGCATGGGTGGGTGCTGGATGCCACCGGAAATGCGATCAGACGCCCACCCTTGCTCCGCGGTTTCAGAAAACTAGTACCTCCGAGGTACTAGTTTTTAACCGCGCATCTTCGGAGGGAAGCCTCGGGTTCGCCACAGGAGCTCTATGCTTCCCAGATGTGGTGGTGAGATCGCGCCCAGAAAATCTGCCTATCTTCTGTCGCAGTAGTGTGGCTACTGCTCTGTGTGACCGCAGCCCAGGTTTGGTGAATAGCATTCGGTGTTGCTTAATTAGGGTAAATGGGGGAAGAGAAGTGGGACTGGGCATTGATGGGATTAGTCCAAGGTGAGGCAGTAGGTTCTTGGGAGACCCAGAGTCCTATTGTGATGCCTCTCTCCAGGGCATGGGGGGCATTAGATGGGGGCCCCATTCTGACTCACCTACCAAAATACTTTCCCAGGCTCTTACCTGGCTGGCATCCATTTTGTTCCATTTTTGGCCAGGCAGTTTCTTGCACTTATGACTTTTTGAAGTGATGTTTTAAGAAAGGTGTTTCTGCCTCCCTAAGCTATAAGCCGCCCCTCTACGAGAGGAGGGGTTTGACTGCCTGCCTTGGGTGAGCAATCTCTCACCCACGGCTCAAACACTGGTCTTCATTCCAATGGGAGCAAAAATGGGTGGCGAGAAGCAGCATTGTATGAGATTGCACCATAACATTTGGTTGTCCCTGGAAGTGACATCATAATACTCAAGGATTTGCCAAATCTCTATGGCTTTTACCAGAGACTGGTTTTTACCATGGAGACTGGGAAATTCCACGAGCCTTGCAACATCACTTCCAGGTTCAACAGCAAGTGACATTGCTGTAACAGAGTATTATCCCATTTATTGGGGAAGCATTTACCTTAAAATGAACACATGGAGAATACGAGTCTCTTTGTCTGTTTCGAAGCATCACATCAACCACTAAACCACAGTGTTATCTCAAGATGATGATTCCTTTCTATAACCAATCTCTATAGGTTATCAGCTCTGACTGAAGAGAAATCAGTTTGTTTATTCCCGTTGTCCAGTGAAAACCTTGTATCCCAGCCAAAGATCACATATGTTATCTTTTAAGATTTTTATTTAAAATCAACCTAATCACTCCCGAAATGATTAAATGTGAAAGATTCACAATTATACAAAAAACACCTTGCATAGGTAAATAAAATCAGAAATATATTCAAATGATCTCTTATCTACTTAGAATGTATAATTTCTAAGGTTCTTACCAAACAGCTTTCAGAATGATTAGATAGTTTCAGACAAGCCATATCTGAGAAATTCAGGAGTGTTTTAGGTGTGGCTATCTTATACAGGCCAAGCTACATGAAACACACATGGCTCTATCAAAACCATTGACTTTGTCTCTTCTGAATCCATTAAATTAACACTTATGAGTTCAGCATTAACATCCCCAAAGAAATATATATTGCAAATCAGTGATCTGTTCATTCTTATTGTAAGATTTATTTCTGGGCATCCACCCAATGATTCATCCTTATGTCTCTCAAGGACGTAACATTGAAGACTTTGCTAACAGAGCCAATATGTGTTTTGCAGAAACTGTCAGGCCTACTTTTGTTCCATCGTGTACCATTAACAATCAGGGCCTGAGACACTGCGATGTTACACAGCATCTCTCTGCTCCTCATTTTTCCTGGCAGTCCTACCATGGACAACACTGCCCCAACAGCCTGTCAGTAGCATCAGCACTGTACAGAAGGAATGTAGTGAAGAAACCTGCCAAACTGCCACCAACAGGTTGATTTAACGTATGAACTGATCATTAAAAAACCAGCTCCCTGTTTGCAGTCGGCAAACAGGATGAGAGCTGAACTGCCAGGGGTTCACACAATCTTACCCCAAACCAGGAACTGAGATTTGCTAACCAATTGAGCCATAGCAATTATTTCTTCAAGCAAGTGGGGAGGGGGAGGTATGATCTGAATTCCAATGACCTGAATTAAACATCAGATACCATTTAATCAAGAACGTAATGAAGATCACCAGACCCATTTAGCGCAACTCAAGAGAGGGCTTCCAAAGTAGACTTTTTGTCATCTTAATGGTGATCAGGGCAATGAATCAGGAAGTCAGATGTGTAAAATGCTCTCCTAAATGTGAGTTCTCAAAACAAATCCCATTTCCCTTCATTCTCCGTTTAGATTAGCTCATTATACCATGTCTCTAATGCGTGCCTTTGGTCTTATATCAATCCCCCCTGCCTCTGGTTCAGGGCGCATGAGTGGGAGATTGATGAGGATGATGCTTTTCATGTTCTCTGCTTTCTGTCTGAAATGGTAATGAGCGAGGCTCACGAGGAGGTTCGTGTGGCGTGTTTGATGTAAAGGGCAGGAAACGGATCACCCACTCCCCAAAGTCGGCCGGTAGCTTTCATTTCTGAGACTCTGAAATTAATGCCATCAAAACAAACATGTAATTTTAGAGTGTCTATCTGAAGTGGAAGGACTTGCTTCCAGGAATCTGCTTGCACTAATTAGACCAGTGTATGTCATCATAGGGTAGAATCCTAGAATCACAGAGTTGGAAAGGGCCACACAAGCCATCTAGTCCAACCCCCTGCTCAATGCGGGATCAGCCTAGAGCATCCCTGACAGGTGAGCCAGTTTGGTATAGTGGTTACGTGTGCAAATTCTAATCTGGGAGGACCGGTTTTGATTCCCCACTCCTCCACTTGCACCTCCTGGATGACCTTGGGCAAGCCATAGATCTGGCACAGCTGTTCTTGAAAAAGAGCAGTTTCTATCTCTTCTTCTTCTTCTTCTTCTTCTTCTTCTTCTTCTTCTTCTTCTTCTTCTTCTTCTTCTTCTTCTTCTTCTTCTTCTTCTTCTTCGTCCAGCCACTGCTTAAAGACTGCCAGTGAGGGGAAAACTCACCACCTCCCTAGGTAGCTGATTCCACTGTTGCAAAACTCTGACTGTCAAAATGTTTTTCCTACTATCCAGCTGGTACCTTCCTGCCCTTAATTTCAACCCATTCTTGTGACTCCTCTCCTCTGCTGCCCACAGGAACAGCTCCCTGCCCTCCTCCAAGTGACAGCCCTTTAGAGACTTCAAGGGAGCCATCATGTCCCCCCTCAACCACCTCTTCTCCAGACTGAACATTCCCAAGTCCCTCAGCCTTTCCTCCTAGGGCTTGGTCTCCAGACCCCTGATCATCCTAGTCGCTCTCCTCTGCACCCGCTCCATTCTGTCCACATCCTTTTTGAAGTGAGGCCTCCAGAACTGCACACAATACTCCAGGTGTGGCCTGACCAGTGCAGTGTACAGCAGAACTATGACATCTGGCGATTGGATGTTATGCCTCTGTTGATACACCCCAAGATCGCATATACGGAGCTGCCTTCTTTGAGTCAAAACGAGGAGCCATCTGGCTCAGAACTCTTTGGTCTGGCAAGGTAAAGGCTTCTTCAAGATCTCAGGCAGGATTCCCCCTCCCCCAGTTCTGCCACCTTTCAGTTGGAGACAGCTGGGGAACCACTTTGCTCTGGGTAAAGCCCGTGCTTTATCAGTGAGCCGCTGCCCCCCCCCAGAAGGTTCCAGAAGTGGTAAAGCTGCCTTGACTAAGCCAAGCAAAGCCAAGGTGAGCCAAGCAAAGTTGTGCATACAAAGCTCGCAGCTGCTGGATGACCTTGGGCAAGCCATAGTTCTGTCAGAGCTGTTCTTGAAAAAGAGTTCTCTCAGCCCCACCTGCCTCAGGGTGTCTGTTGTGGGGAGGGGAAGGGAAAGGAGTTTGTAAGCCGCTCTGAGACTGCGAGTGAAGGGCGGGGTATAAATCCAATCTCCTCCTCCTCCTCCTCTTCTTCTTCTCTTTGATACGCAGATTGTGATCTCAGGGACCAATTTCCCTTTTCCTGCTTCTCTCTCACTCTGAATGAAGACTTGCTCTCTACCTGCACGCACCAAGAGAGGGACATGCGGTCCTCTTAGGGTTGCCAAGTGAAAAAATCGCCGCAGTGGGGGACTCGCAGCTTGCGGCTTGAGCGCGCACGCATGCACGTCACCAGGAAGTGATGTGACGACGCCGGGCATGCTGGGGGCGGGGCCACGACTGTCCGAGGGAAAACCACAGAGTTTTCTCTTGGATGGTCGTGGCCCCGCCCCCAGCGTGCCCGTCGTCATCACGTCACTTCCTGGTGACGTGCACGTGGGGGTGGGGTTCCTCCCGGGGTCTGATCCGCTGGCGGCGGGGGTTTCCCAGCCCCCCGGGGGGACTTGGCAAGCCTAGGTCCTCTCTTGGCACCATGAGGCAGAGTAAGTTAGTAATCTATCAATCTCTGCTCTTTCCTATCCAAAGGGTGCTTCTCAAATAAAGAGAGAAGTATTTCTCTTCTAAACTTGCAATGTGGCTCTGTGTAGCTTTGTAAGCTGACTAACCTGGTGAAGTGATGCTCCTGCATTTGTATCTTTATCTAAGCTATAGTTAACTGAACTGTGTCACTGAATTGCATTTTTTTAAAAGAAATACTGATGGCACAATACATTAAAATTATGAGTAAATCATTCAACCGGACAGCACTGATTCATCTGCAGCGTTGGCCATCTCAGACTTAGACGTCTTCCATTCGAGGCCTAATGGAATTTGAAAAAGAAGGGAGCTTGATACTCATAGCCTTAATTGTGTTGTTCTATCCATATCGCACGGCAAAAGGCTAATTTAAAAGAAAAATTAAAGGCATAAACAACGCAGAATGATAAATAGAAACAAAGCCAATAATGTTATAGCTCTTCATTCTACAAAAACAATTATTGTCTCTATTGTTGAGGGTTGGTTTTTTTCATATGTAGCACTCTTCATAATCAATTGCAAAAGGCTCATTTAAAATATGTATTCAATGTAGGGTGGCTGAAAGTGGCAACCGTTTTCTTGAAGCAGCAGCAGCAGCATCCTCTCATTTTTTTTACAAGAGTAAAGTGGGTGACGAGAGCTACCTGGGGCATGGTGGTTGGACCAGACATGGGAAGAGCTGAGTTCAAATCCTTCACTTGGCCGTGAAGCCATCTGGCTAATCCTGGCCGTCATTTCTCAATCCTGAGCTATTTCACAGGGTTGTTCTGGTCACTGCACCTCAAAAAAGAAATTATAGCATTGGAAAAGGCGCAGCAAAGGGCAACTAAAATGATGAAGGGGTGAAACACCTTCCCCATGAAGAAAGGTTCAAGAGGTCAGGGCTCTCTAGCTTGTTGAAACGATGATTGAGGGGTGACTTGATAGAGGTTTGCAAAATTGTGCATGGAATAGAGAATACAATGCAAGAACTCGGCATGCAATGAAATTAATGAGCAGTAGGCTTAGAACAGAGAGTAATTAATGCATGGAATTCACTGCCACAAGAAGGAACTCGGCATGCAATGAAATTAATGAGCAGTAGGCTTAGAACAGAGAGTAATTAATGCATGGAATTCACTGCCACAAGAAGTGGAGGCGGCTGAAAGCATAGGCAGCTTCAAGAGGGGATTCGATAAACCTATGGAACAGAGGTCCCTCAGTGGCTATTAACCACAATACGTTGATGGAACACTCTGTCTGGGGCAGTGATGCTCTGTATTCCTGGTGCTCGGGGGGCAAGAGTCGGAGGGCTTCTGGACTTCTGGCTCTGCTGGCAGACCTCCTGAGGGCACCTGTGTTTTGGCCACTGTGTGACACAGAGTGTTGGACTGGCTGGGCCACTGGCCTGATCCAACAGGACTTCTCTTATGTTCTTATGACCCAGCAAATGTTGCAGTGATGTGTCTATGTCACTTCCAACATGAGCCAGAAGTGACATCATTACATTGGTGACATCAGGACGATGCTCTAGTATTTGGACAAAAACTCTATGGTAGAAGCCAAAGTTACCATAGAGTTTTTGCCCAAATACCAGAACGCCACCAGATGTTGCTGTGTGACGATGTCACTTCTGGGTTACATCGGAAGTGAAGTAGACATGTTGCTGCAATGTCAGTTGGGCCTCCCTCCCACTCCCGATAAGTTCCCCCCCCCATCCCTCGCTGATTTCCAGGAGGAACCTGGAAACCCTACTGAACTCCTTCCACTCCCTAAACTCCACCATCGCCAGGCTTCCCCCCACCCTACATCTCCAGGAATTTCCCAGTCTTGATTTGGCAATTCTCATAGCTGAAGCTTTGTTCGATAACTCCTCCCTAGAGAATACTATAGAATACTAGATGTCAGGGAGAAGGATTTTTTCTGGGTCAAATGGCCATAGGCATGGAGACCACTTGTGTAAGTGATCCTCCACAAAATACCCTGCACATAGAAAACTAGATGCCTGAAGGATTTGTGCTGAAGACCTGACATGCTAGCTTTCTGTGTTCATGGAACACTTAATGGTGTTGCCCAACACTTGCAGTCTGGAATGGCTGGATCCAGAACAGAGAATGTGACATATTTGCATTTCATTTAGCTCTGACTTAAGACTATTTATTTATTTAGATTTATATCCCACCCTCCCTGCGGGCGGGCTCAGGGCGGGTAAGAACAGTATAAAATACAACATAGCTAAAACCAGATTAAAACAACAGTATAAAATACTATACTCCTAAGTACCATGTCGGCTCTGATAGAACCATATCAACGGTACTGGAAGATTTTGAGATGTTAAAATCCAGGCTGCTGGTGGGGTCAGCCACTAAGAGGGGGTGTCCGCCGCTTCAACCAAAAGCCTGGTGGAAGAGCTCCATCTTACAGGCCCTGAGGAATTGGAATAGATCCTGCAGGGACCTGATCTCACTCGGGAGCTCATCCCACCAGGTAGGGGCCAGGGCTGAAAAGGCCCTGGCTCTGGTCGAGGCAAGTCGGACGTCCCTGGGGCTGGGGACTACCAAGAGATGTTGATTAGTTGAACTTAGTGCTCTAAGTGCCAACCTCCAGGTGGTAGCTGGAGTTCTCATGGGATTACAATTAATCTCCAGGGAACAGAGATCAGTTTGCCTGGAGAAAAAAGGCACCGTGGATGGTGGACTCTATACCCCCACTGAAGTCCCTCCCCTCCTCAAACCACACCTTCCCTCTGTTCCTAAAGCAAGGCTGCGGTCACACGAGCGAGAAAATGCAGGCGGGAAGTGAGGCTGTTTTCCCCGGGCCAAAATGACGTGCGTTTGCTCAATCAGACTTCTGCCTACGCGCCCCGCAGTTCCGAATAATTGTAGCCTTTCCTCAGTGGCTTTTTTCCACACTCCTGCGGCGCTACAAGATGCTCCGCCAACGACTCCGGGATGCTGGATGAATGTTTCCGTCTGATCGCGCCCCTTTACTCCGCGAGGGAATCACACCGTTGCTGCCGCTTTCGGTAGGTATGAACGCACCCCAAATAAGTTTATGGCTCAATTTTCAAAGCCAAACCAAAAGAAAAAAGAAAAGAAGGTGAAACTTTCTGCGGAGGAGGAAGAAGACGTCAAAGAATCCTACTCACAGGATTCAACAAGCACCAGTTCTAAATCTTCAGAGACTTCGGAATCTGAAAAAGGAGTAGCCGCTCCCAAACCTCGGACAAGGAAGAAACACAAGAAGAAAAGACTCTGAAACTAAGATAGATGTTTATGCAGTTTTTGTAAAAACAATACTCAAAGCAAATTTTTATTCTTAAATTTTTATTTACAATGTTATCTTATTATTAGTAGGCGATTTAGTTAAAAATTCATGTAATCCAGATCGTACCACCTGTTAGCTCCACTTCCCCAGTCCCTAGTTGTGTATAGTGTAATAGAGTTCCACTTCCCCATTCCTGTAGTTTTAGTGATGTAGTAATGGAAAAACAATAAAATCTTTAAAAAAAACCCAAAAACCCACACCTTCCCCAGGCTCCACCCCACCCCCAATCTCCAGGTATTTCCCAACCCAGAGCTGGCAACACTACTTAAGAGCTTCAAAAAAACTCATGCTTAATATTGTAAAATTGATACCACTGAAAAACTTCTGTTGTTTAAAAGTAAGTCTTTCAGCAGTATCTATTAAGCATTAAAGGAAAACATAACTTGGGCATCACCTCTTCTGATTATTATATTCTCTTCTTGGTCAATAGTGAGATACACAGAGGAATGAAAGAAATATTGATAAGATTTTAAAAAAAATTGGCTTGGCAAAGATTCAACAAGACAAATGAATCTGAGCCAAGTCCTGATATGAGAAACTTCGATTTGGTCCCAAATTAAATCTGTTCTGAGTGTTCTAAAGCTGATATTTGCTGTTCAGAATTTGACATTTCAGAGTCGCTGTTTGGATCCTGCAGCTGACATTTAGCAATCAGTGTTCTGGAGTCTTCAAAATGGAGAGAAGGAAAGGACACAAGCAAGATATTGGCTCAGTTCTGACATAATGCGGGTCCATGATCTAATTAAAGTATCTGCAGTTAGCGTGAGTGTCTGAATGCAGGCAACTCCAGTAACTATGGCTAGCTGCTCTGTTAAAACAGGATATGAAACCTGAAGTTGATTTTATTAACCATGCTTAGTCTTAATTATAGTTGCATTCCTGACCGGGATGGCCCAGGCTAACTCAATCTCATCAGATCTCAGAAGCTAAGCATGGTGGGCGCTGGTTAGTACTTGGACGGAAGACCACCAAGGAAGTCAAGAGTATCTTTGCAGAGGCAGTCAATGGCAAACCACCTCTGAATTCTCTTGCCTTGAAAACCCCATGGGTTTGCCACAAGTCGGCTGCAACTTGACAGCAAATTCCTCCACCACTGTGGTTTCAGTTTGGTGTAGTGGTTAGGAGTGCGGACTCTAAACCGGGTTTGATTCTCCTCTCCTCCACACGCAGCTGCTGGTGTGACCTTGGGTCAGTCATAAGTTCTTTCAGAGCAGTTCTTGAGAGAGCTCTCTCAGCTCCACCTACCTCACAGGGTGTCTGTTGTGGGGAGGGGAAGGGAAAGGAGATTGTAAACCATTCTGAGACTCCTTTGGGTAGTGAAGGGCAGGGTATAAATCCAATCTTCTCCTCCTCCTTCTTCTCTTCATATGGTATGCACACATGGTCATCCTGATTTAATCCTCGTGAGAGGGGTGGATTGATCTTCCAACCCTTTCTTCTCTTTGCATTCAGCTGGTGAGTAGACCATACTGACTGACCTTGATGGACAGATGGAATACTGTGGGAACACAATCAAAGAAGGAAAGTTTTGGACCATAAGTTTATTTTATAACCACTAGGCTAGTGATTGCACTTTAAAGGTCTTATGTGCATATTTACCCTGTTCCTGGTGATTTTACTTCTGAACAATTTACTTTATGGTCCTTATTGAATCTATATTTTGTATATATTTCTGATTGTGTTTATGTAATTATTAACCATCTTGCCACATATGTATGACCTCTGAGGAAGGCCTATTTGGCCGAAACGCGTAAGGTCAACTTTTTAAGCCTTTGATATTGTTACGTTTTATATACATTGGTTGTAAATGGGCCCCTATGTATGTTTTAAAAATTGTTATTATTAATAAATACATGTACCTCTTTTTATTTTTTATGGAAAGGTTTTAATATTGGCCCTCCTTTTCACTAACCTTTGTTTGGTTCTGGAGTTTATTGTTAGGTTCAGTTTTTTCCCCCTTCTTGTTTCTGCTGATTCAGTATAAGGCAGCTTCATGTGTGACCATGTACTGATATCTTCTCTTTTAAAAAAAATAATAATAATGGATCTGCTATTGATTGCTGTAAGCGACTTTGAGTGAACACAAGAGAGGCATTTCTCAATCAATAAATAGATATTGTGAAAATAATTACTCTCCTCCTCCATGTCTACAGCTTTGATTCAAGCCTTGGAGACCCAGCATGGTGTAGTGATGAGTGTCAGTCTAGGATCTCAGAGACTCGGGTTCAAATCCCCACTCTCCTATGGAAATGTGCTGGGAGACCTTGGGCCAGTCATATACTCTCTGCCTAACCTATATCACAAGGTTGTTGTGATGATAAAACAGAGGAGAGGAAAACAACGAAAGCTGTTCTGGGGCTGCCGGGAAGAAGAAGAGGAGGAGGAGGAGGAGGAGGAAGAGGAGAAGGAGGAGATTAGATTTATACCCCGCCCTTCACTCAGTGTCTCAGAGAGGCTCACAAACTCCTTTCCCTTCCCCTCCCCACAACAGACACCCTGTGAGGTAGGTGGGGCTGAGAGAGCTCTGACAGAAAGTGCTCTTTTTCAAGAACAGCTCTGACAGAACTATGGCTTGCTCAAGGTCATCCAGCAGCTGCGAGTGGAGGAGTGGGGAATCAAACCCAGTTCTCCCAGATTAGAGTCTGCGCACTTAATCACTACACCAAATAGGGTTGTCAACCTCCAAGTGGCACCTGGAGATCTGCTATTTCAACTGATCTCCAGATGACCAGAATCCGTTCCCCTGGAGGAAATGGCTGCTTTGGTGGGTGGATTCTCTGGCATTATACCCTGCTGAGGCCCCTCCCCTCCCCAAGCCCTGCCCTCCCCAGGCTCCACCCCCAACATCTCCAGGTATTTTCCAACTCAGAGCTGGCAACCTTCGGTATAAAAGATGAAGGCACCAGTGGTTGCCGTCCTCTAGAGCCCTTCTAATCCAGAGCTCTCTGTTTGTAGTCACCCTTGAAACATCTCCACCAAGTTTGCCCAGACCATCATTATTTCATTGTCTGATGCATTGTCCAACTTCTGTTCCTTTCCCCTTTCACAGAAGTTCTTTCTTTTGTTGCTCTCTGTGACTCATTGACGTGTCTGCCCGCTGAGAGCCAACTAGCGAAACTCATTCTTTTATTAGTATCAGCTAAACTGAGCAATAATGAAAAATGTATGCCGTGGACTGTCTCATCCTTCGCCGGGATGAAACACTCTCTGGCGTCTCAGTTACTGGGAGGTATTCCTGAATCGCTGTCAGTTTGTTTGAACCAGTCAAACGAGATAATGGTGAAGACGCTCAGTTTGTGCCAGTTTGCTCCTGAGTTCCTTAGGCTTTCCCTGCACAAACTTTCTTGCCATTAGAAAAAAGGGAGCCACCGTCCAGCCTTGCTTGCTGCACTCTCAAAGAACGGCGGCATAAGTGTCTCCCGAATTTTAAACCTTCCTGCTGCAACACTGGCTTATGCTGTTTTTAAAAGTCAGCAAATGAATAGCAACTGCTCATCGACTGAGCAGAGAACCACAATGATGAAAGTGGCACCAAAGCCAAAAGACACACAGAAAGAGCAACAAATATGAAAAAGAAGATTGTTTCTACTTTCTCCGGGGAACTGTCTGTTGGTCACGCCACCTTTTTTTTAAAAAAGGGCAGAAGCTAGAGATTGGCCGGCCTTGTTCCTGGGACTCTGAAGGGCCAATTAGAATGGGAGTGGGTAAGGCCCTCCCTCCTGTTGGAGCCGGACACTTTTCCTGCCTTTTTGAGCCAGCAATTTCCTGGCAAAGGTGACCCAACCTCCTTCCCTTCAGAAAACACCATAGGACTAGATGGTCACTTTGAAGAAGAGCAGGAATCATTTGGTTCTTTTCAAACTGGCCAGGAGTGACTCCTGGTGCTGGTGAACCCATCAGGAACCTTCTTAGGGACATCACACTAATATTTATTTATTTATAGCCCGCCCGCCCTGCAGGTGAGCTCAGGGCGGGTAACAACATATCAAACACAATAAATACAGTTAAAAATTAAAACACAGTAGTAAACATTAAAATGGCGGCCACAACTCAAACAGATGTTGGCTGGCTGTGAGAGGTTCCCTGGCTCGTTGATGATGAATATTAATAGGCCAACTGTTATTGAATGGGAGACAAAAACCTCAGGGAGGCCATGCATGGATGCCCACTGCTTCAGCCAAAGGCCAGGCAGAACAGCTCCATCTTGCAGGCCCTGTGGAACTGAAGAAGATCCTTCAGGGCCCTGTTCTCAACAGGGAGCATGTTCCACCAGGCAGGGGCCAAGGCAGAAAAGGCCCTGCCCCCGGTCGAAGCAAGATGGATGTCCTTCAGGCCAGGGACCACCAGGAGATGTTGCTCCATAGAGTGTAATGCTCTTTGAGGCGTATACGGGAGGAGCCGGTCCCTCAGATATATAAAAGAGTGAACAAGTTTCAGCTTAGCTGTTCTAATGCTTTTATACTTAGTTTAACAAACTGTAGTGTCTGGCATCTTCATTTTGGGGTGTGGGAGCAACTGCCCTACTAGGGTTGCCAAATGGGGCCGGGAGGCGGGGAATCCCCCGCTTCGGAGGCCTGATTTCCGCCGCGGCAGAATCGGGCCCTGGGGGGAACCCCGCCCCCGAAGCTGCGTCACCAGAGGTGATGCAGCCACGTTGCTGATGTTGGGGGCGTGGCTGAGCTCGTCGGGGGGAAAACTATGTCGCACGTCACTTGCGGTGATGTGCTGCCGGCGTGCATGCGCCCATCAAGACCTCCCGGATGCCGGCAAGGCTCCCCCGCTCCAAGGGGTGAGTCCACTTGGCAACCCTATGCCCTACTTATAAAACAGCCATAAATAAATGAGAAATGACATATACATAAAGCCTTGACCGGGATAGCCCAAGTTATCCCAATTTTGTCAAATCTCAGAAGCTAAGCAGGGTCGGCCCTGGTTACTACTTAAATGGGAGACCGCCAAGGAAGTCAAAGTCCAGAGTAGCTGCACAGAAGCAGGCATGGACCACCCACCACCTCTGAACACCTCTCACCTTACAAACTCTAGCTGAGGTGTCGAACTCATTTGTTACAAGGGCCAGATCTGACATAAATGTCTTTTTGTCGGGCCAGGCCATGTGTGACATAAAATGTAATGCCAGGTACCAGACATATAAAGTTTATAAAGGACACAGGCAAACCCAATTAAAGATATTATTCTTACTTAAAATGCAAACAAAAGCAATTGATTTACTGAGGAGCCCACAAAAGCCCCAATAAATATATTTAATCATATGCAAGACTAGTTCCCCCCCCAAGGGATACCATAAATGGGGGAGTGCCTTATATTTCTATATGTACCAGTTGCTTGCGGGCCAGTTAAGAGCCCCGGAACAGCTGCTTTTGGCCCCCAAGCCTTATGTTTGACCCCTTTTGGGTCACCCTAAGTTGGCTATCGACTTGATGGCACTCTTCCCCCAGCATAAAACTCTACTCAGAAGCTATAAAACTGAACTGCCAAGACAAAGGGACAAATTGTGATGCTTGACTGCATCTGAGGAAGCGGCAAGAAAATGAGTCTGTCTCCATCAACCTGCACGGCTTGGCTCTATGCCCTGCCAGACGCTGTCTCCTGCAGTGTCCATTCCAGATGGTCATGCTGGAAGAGTTTTATAAGGTATTTAAGAGTTCACTGTTCTCCTCTTCCCTTTCTGTTCTCCTCTTTCCTTTTGCATTGTATACAGCCTATTAGAGGTGAGAGTTTAAACTGTGAATTGCCTCGAATGCTGTGGCAGAAAAGACAATAGTTGTAAGAGAAAGAAAGAAAGCCTCTAGATAAAAAATAGAGAATGAGAAATAAAAATAAAAGAATCCAACAGCCAACAATTACAAGGTAACACAGTCTAAGTCAGTTTTTATTTTACTATTTTACTAATCATCTTGTAAGGTTAAAGGTAAAGGTTTCCTTTGCTCAAAAGCCAGTCGGGTCCGACTCTAGGGTTGTGGTGCTCATCTCCGTTTCAAAGCCGAAGAGCCAGTGCTGTCCGAAGACGTTCCCGTGGTCATGTGGCCAGCATGACTAAACACCAAGGCACACGGAACGCTGTTACCTTCCCACCGAAGCGGTACCTATTGATCTACTTGCAATTTCTTGCTTTCGAACTGCTAGGTTGGCAGGAGCTGGAACTAGAGATGGGAGCTCACTCCATCATGCGGCACCCGGGTCTGGAACTGCTGAACTACTGACCTTCCACAGCCTGCAGTTCAGCGTCTTAACCACTTGAGCCACTGCAGCTCCAATCATCTTGTACTAATACACACACATATATTAGAAAACAAAGTAATAGTACAGAAGGGATACAAAAAAAGGAGAAGAGAGATTATATAACACAATTGTATATATCAAGGATAATTATATATTACAGAGTGCATAAAACAGAAAATATTTCTCCCCAACATCCCCTTCATTATAATTTTAAAGACATTATCTGCAAAATACAATGGTCCTTATTTCTGTCGGGGTACTTTTATATTCAACATTTCAGATTTCCTAACTGATCTATTTTGCCAACTACATTAGCAGCTCCAATCATCTTGTACTAATACACACACATATATTAGAAAACAAAGTAATAGTACAGAAGGGATACAAAAAAAGGAGAAGAGAGATTATATAACACAATTGTATATATCAAGGATAATTATATATTACAGAGTGCATAAAACAGAAAATATTTCTCCCCAACATCCCCTTCATTATAATTTTAAAGACATTATCTGCAAAATACAATGGTCCTTATTTCTGTCGGGGTACTTTTATATTCAACATCTCAAATTTCAGATTCCCTAACTGATCTATTTTGCCAACTACATTATTAGTTTCATCACTACTACATATTCAGTATTACATATTTTGCCATTTCTACACACTTGCTATAACTTTTAATATATCGAAGTACGAAGGAAAGCTTGTTATATATCTCATAATAAGAAAATAAAAGACGTTTCTGCTCAGAATCCACTTCCTTATACATTTATACTCAAAACGTGTTCTCATTCTGCTTCTGCATTGCAATACGTTTATGTACACATTTTAAACTGTTTCTCATTCTAAATTGTCTCCTGCTTGCATAATACACATTCTACCTCTCCTCAAATTTCGTAATTGATCTGGTTCTCAAATAGGTTGTTAATTTCACCATTACTGCATATTTTCCCATTTGTGTAAGCTTGGACAGATGTCTAACTTCCATTTTGCCGTGTAGATAATTCTGGCCACTGTCACCATGTATTTGAATGTCTCTTCCAAAAATTTTGGTAATCTACTAGGCAGTATACCTAATAGCATATTCTTAGACTGATTTCCCACAAGCGCTGCTCCACGTTCGCTCTTCCTTTTCACCCCGATGGTACGTGTCAATTTCACACAAGCTGCTGTGCGGACGCATTTTGCCCCGCAGTTTCGCGTGATTTTCTCCGCATCTACTCAATCCTGTTTTTTGAGGATTGAGTAGATGCGGGGGAAATCGTGCAAAGCTGCAGGGCAAAATGCAGTCACGCAGCAGCTTGTGTAAAATTGACACGTACCATCGGGGCGAAAGGGAAGAGCGATCCCGGAGCAGCGCTTGTGGGAAATCGGCCTTAGCTTCCATAGGGAATTTAAATTTTAATATGTTCTGCATTTTCAACGTATTTCCTTCCAATATCTTTTTGATTTTTTACAAGTCCACCACATATGCTAAAAGGTTCCATATAAATCTTGACATTTCCAGCATTTTCCTTTATAGTTTTTGTCTACTTTCTCAATATCCTTTGGGGTTATATACCATATAAAAATATTTTGTACCAGTTTTCTCTTAATGCCTGGCTGGCTGTAAAGTAAATTTATTTTTCCCATAACCTTTCCCATCGATGCATAGGTATCTGCTCACTAAAAGTCTGCATCCGTTTAATCATACATTTTTTTCACTTGTTCTTCTGTTTCTAATTGAAGTAATAACTTATATATCCATTGTAGTAAATGGTCTTTTTGTTTTACAATCAGCTGTTTGAACTCAGTCACCTCTCTTAGAGTTCCACCTTCCATGCTGATAATCTTCTTTAGTCTTGAAGCTGATTGAGAATATAGTAACCGTTGAATGTTGATTCCTTCATCTCTAATATCTTGCCAGGACTTGGTTTTCCCCTGAGCATTTACCATATTGCCGTACATTAAAAAAAACACTTTTAGTTCTCACGTTTTTATCATGATAAGCTTCTATTGGGGACATAAGTGGAGAATTTGTGGGGCTCAATAAATTCCAGCATGTAAACCATATTCTCAAAAGTCAATTTCTAATTAAATGACTCCTTTCTTGTGTTATGATCATTTTAATTGGTTTCTTAATCCATAAATAATTGTGTACGCCTTCATCTAGATCTGCTGATCCAGATTTTACGATTATTTGTCTTGGGTTTTTAATCCAAACTGCAATCCAAAACAGGCCTGCTGCTTGGTAATATAATTTTATATTTGAAACTGCTAACCCTTCCTTTCTTTTTCCTCATCTTGTACTATCTTAAAGCTTATTTCTGGTTTCTTGCCATCCCAAATAAATTTGTTCATCTGTCTTTGCCATTCTATCAATATTCTTTCTTCTATATGTATAGGTAGCATTTAGAATAAAAAAAATTAGTTAGGGCAGTGCATTCATTTTTGATTGCAGATATTCTTCCCAGCCACGAGATTTTTAATTTTTCCCAACTGGATAAATCTGCTTAAATCAGTTTAAGGCCTTTGGGAACCACAAGATTTTAACAAATCACTAGAAAGTCAACACTATGATTTGGATGGCCCAGGGTAGCCCAATCTTGTTAGATTTTTGAAACTAAGTGGTGTTGGCCCTGGTTAACGTTTGGATGGGAGACCACCATGGAAGTCCAGGGTTGGCAATGCAGAGGCGGGCAATGGCAAAAGCACCTCTCAATGTCCCTTGTTTTGAAAACCCCATGGGATCTACAGACATTGGCTGTGACTTGACGGTACTTTTCACCACCACAGAAGGTCAACAAGGAAGGGATCTGACAAGCTTCCCGGGACAAAGTATTTCAGGGCGTGTCCCATTCTTACTTCATTCAGCTCATGCACCCAGAGCTGGAGCAACGGCAGGCTCATAGATGGGTGAACCAGTCGGATGGCCTTCCTAAAGCAGTCTTTCCGGATGCAATAACCATTGCTTCCATTTGACCGGCAGCGGTTTACATTTGAATCTGCTCATGAGCCACGTTTGAGGATAAGGCGGGGGGGATATTTCCCCACGACAGGGCAATGACGATAATTTTTCTCGATTTCAAGTAAAATGCTCCACCATCGTAACGGGATCAACACCACCCTCCCCTCTGCACCCTTTAAATAGTAGGTTCTCAATCACATAGTGTGTAAACACCCATTCCCACTGTCCTGCCTGCCCACCTGTTGTGTCAATCCAAGCACTTAAATGTTGTAGACAATGTCTCCCGCAAAGCCAACCCTGCAATCAGCAGCCGGCTCAAATAGCTACCTTCAAAGCCCAGCATGGGATGCTAAGTGAACAGTAATTACAAAGCAATAAGTAAGGCCCATTTGTACTCTTTTCCAATTTGGCGCTAGGGAGAAAAAGAGAACAATTATTTATGAAGCCTGCGGGGTCTTTTAAAGCCATCAGATATCCAGCCTAGACTTTCAGCATGTCACCTGACCCAAACCCAGACAGAAGTGTTTGATCAGAGTTGACTTCTTAGAACCGTAGAATCACAGAGTTGGAAGGGGCCATACAGGCCCCTGCTCAATGCAGGAAGAAGATATAGGTTGGATCCCAAAGACTAGCAAGCCTATGTAACAACTAGGGTTGCCAGCTCTGGATTGGGAAATACCTTGAGATTTGGGGGGTGGAGCCTGGGGGGGGGGTTGGGGAGAGAGAGGGCGTCATTGGATTATAATGCCATAGAGTCCACCATCCAAAGCAACCATTTTCTCCAGGTGAACGGATCTCTGTTGCCTGGAGATATCCAACCACCACCTGGAGGTTGGCAACTCTAATAGCCATGCATTCCACATCTAAACTGTGGTAAAGTAGCCTCTGATTGACTGGGTTGTGATGTTACAGAATGTCCACAAGCATTCTAACATTTCAAGGCAGCAGCCCAATGTTCAGAGCTCAGCTTCTCTGAGACAGGATATTTTTGTTGGGCTCAAAATATAGAGGCCTAAAAGAAGAAGACATCTGTGAACTATTCGAAGGAGAGCTGACTTGGAGATAGTCCCCCCAAAGTAGGGGAATTTAAGGGGCAGAAACTTCAGAAACAGTATGGATGGGGAAAGGGGCGGTCGGAGTAGTAAATGAAATTAGATTCAGGAATGGGAAGGAAGACCAGGTTTAACAGACAAGGGTCTGAAGAAAGGACTTGGGAGCAGTGGATGAGGGATCTGAAAAAGGAAAGGGTTACCATGTCTAGGGGAAATTTTATCAACTGCACTGCAGACCAAGCAATCCAAAGGAGCCAATGAGCAACGAAAGGCAGAGACATTGTGTTATATACTGGTGGAGCTTGAGTCTGAGTAAGGCTCCAAAAGCCTTCAAGACTATTGGTTGTGTTACTAGTAATGGCCAATCATATTTGTTGATTATAACCCAATAGCTGCAATGTCATTAGTTACATTGTTTAAGATGGGTGTGGTTTTTACAAGCATAAATTGGCTCCTGTTGAGCCCGTGTCTTTGGTTTGGAAGTTCTATAAAGAAACATGTTGTTATGAAAAAAGCTGCCTCGTCTCAATGCATAATACATTGAATTGTGCCTATCGACTTGAATGAACCAGCCAAATGGCTGCAGGCATTTAACAAACATTTTAAAAGGCAACTGCAGCACTGTTGTTCTCCAATCTAGATGGCACTGGAGAACACATGTACATAAATGCCATCAAGTCACAACTGACTTATGGCCACCCCAGCAAGGGGCTTTCAAGGCAAGCAAGGAGCAGAGGTGGTTTGCCATGGCCTCGTCTTCCTTGGTAACCTCTCATCCTACTTAGCTTTTGAGATCGAACTAGAGCAGGCGATACCATGCTTCCTTTACCCCAGCACTAGAGAAAGAGAAGCTTAATTCCCCCCACTACATTTTTGTAATAAAAAAATGACTACTTTAAACCCTGATCAAGGGAACTTATCTCCCCCCACCTCACACTTAAAATACCCCCGGGAGCTAGGATTGCTGGCCAGCTCTGGGTTGGGAAATACCTGGGGATTTGGGGGTTGGAGGGTGGGGTTTGGGGAAGGGAGGAACCTCAGCACTGGTCAACGCCATACAATGTGATGCATCCTCTGCTCCCCTTCAAATCAGCCATTTTTCTCAGGGGAACCGATCTCTCTTGAGTGCAGTTGTAATAGCAGAAGACCTCCAGGTCCCACCTGGAGGCTGGAAATCCTACATGGGGGCAGATTCAATCAGGATAACACTGTGGGGGGATGGGTTTCACCCCCTTTTCCCCAGCACTGCTAGCCACCAACAAAAGCCCCTCCCCGCTGCTACTTTTCAGGGTTCATACGAATTGGGAGGACCAGTCCTGGAGCTCCCAGGTTCACATTTGGTTACTCTCTGAATCTTTGTTAACCCTTGCAGAATACGTTCCTCATGTTCTGAGCATGTGCATTCACTTTAATTGCTTTCCTTCCAGCCTGAGAAATATCCCAAACAAGCTGCCTCTCCGGCGCAGAGGCAATAAAAAGCTAACTTGAGAAACAAACACAGATTGGCGGCTATTCCCCACATGACTTATTTCCCTCTCCTCCTGGCGAAGGCACCATGTAGATAACCCAGTTAATCAAGCCCCCCTTTCCCGTGGCGATCGAGAATCCTTTCCTTACCTGAGCCAGGCAGACATAGCCCCCAGACGCCCTGCTGGTCTCTCCTTGACCATCTTCCCTTTCAAATGCCTGACAACTCCTTGCCCATCAATCTCCGCCATAAAAGCTGCCTAAGGAGAGGAGAAAAAGAAGGACGGTTCTTATCTAGACGTGTCGAAAGCTAAATTCCTCAATAATACGTGGCCGAGAGGGCTCCCAGTGGATCCGATTAGAGAGCCAGAGACCTACACTGCAATCCTAGGCAGAGTTACTGCAGTCTAAACCCATGGAAATCAGTGGGGTTTATGCTGGAGAGGTTCTGCATAGGATTGCGTTGTTAGGTTCCCAACTCAGCCTCAGAATAGAAATGGGCTCCCCTCAGCCTCATGTTTCCCTTGAAAGTTGATGGGCAGTAGATTTCAGGATGGACAAAATAAACTGACTCCACTCCAAGAATAACAAATTTATGGCATTTGCTGCTGAAGGATGAAATGATGGCTGCTGGTTTAGCTGGTTTTAAAAGGGGGTTACCAAATTCATGGAGATTGTCCAATCTCTCCTTATATATAATTGAATAGTGGGTGCCAAAGTTCAAATTCTAAAATGCACTCCCTTAGTGTATGGCTGATGGCACTGCTCCTCAGCATATATCGCCACCAATCAGAAGGCAAAGCCCGGGTCCCACCCACACCACAACTGCTGCGACAACCTGGTCTTTTGCATATGGAAGCTGATTGGACTTCAGTCCATTCCACCCCTCAAACTCCCCCCCCCCGCAAGGCAGTTGGAATTTTCAGTTGCATAACATACCTCATAGGGGAGAGGAGAATGGGTAACAATGGTTACCACTCTCCAGGTGAGGGCTACAGATAACTCAAACATACAAATGCTCTTCAGGTAGCAGAGATCAGTCCCTCTGGAGAAAACAGTGGACTCTGTCATTAAACCCTGCTGAGGTCGCCACAGGAAACTGACACTGTTTGCCCAAAGCCAGAGCACTCTCCCAGAGCCTCTTTCTAGATCCCGTTGTACTTATTTCCACAACGGGCATTATTTCTAGTATAGGATATTACTGTATGTAAAGTGCTGTCAAGTTGCAGCTGATTTATGGCCACCCCTTAGGGTTTTCAGGGCAACAGACATTCAGAGGTGCTTTGCTATTGCTTTCCTCTGCATAGCAACCCTAGACTTCCTTGATGGTCTCCCTTCCGAATATGAACCAGGGCTGACCCTGCTTATCTTCTGAGATCTGACAATACTGGGCTAGCCGGGGCCATGCAGGTCAGGACAGATATTAGCTACAATGACTAAAATGGAGCCTCCATGTCCAGAGGCAGTGACCCTCTGCATAGTCATGTGGTGGTGGTGGGAGCTACAATGGGGGGGGAGCTTTGGACTCCATGCCCAACTTGTAGGTCATCCCAGGTCAATGGCTTGGCCATTGCATGAAAGCAGATGGAGATCAGATGGAACTCAATGGTCTGATCTAGTGTGGTTTTTCTGAACATTCATCTTGACCTCGATAGCATTCATGGGACCATGGCTCAGTAGCAGAGCATCTGTCTGGAATGCAGAAGGTCAAGGGTTCAATCCCTAGCATCTCCAGCTAAAAGGTCCAAGTTATAGGTGATGTGAAAGACCTCAGCCTGAGGACCTGGACAGCCACTGCCAGTCTGAGTAGACAATACTGACTCTGATGGAGCAAGGGGCTGATTCAGTATAAGAGAAGAGAAGAAGAGAAGAGATTGGATTTATACCCCACCCTTCACTACCCAAAGGAGTCTCAAAGCGGCTTACAAACTCCTTTCCCTCCCCCTCCCCACAACAGCCACCCTGTGAGGTAGGTAGGGCTGAGAGAGCTCTGACAGAAACTGCTCTTTTTCAAGAACAGCTGTGCCAGAACTATGGCTTGCCCAAGGTCATCCAGCAGGTGCAAGTGGAGGAGTGGGGAATCAGACCTGGTTCTCCCAGATTAGAGTCCGCACACTTAACCACTGCACCAAACTGGCAGCTTCATATGTTCATAATGGTTGGCCTTGGTGGATAGCCGTGAGAGTGAACTGCTAATTCCTGTAAAGAGGTTGCACTGGGAAGACTTCCATAGAAACACATGATGAAGTGACTCTTTACTGAGTCAGACCCTTGGTTTATAAAGGTCACTAATGTGTATTCTGAATGGCAATGCCTACCTGGGGTCACAGGCAGAAGTCTTTCCTATCACCTACTTCCTGATCCTTTTTTGAACTGGAGATACCAGGGATTGCAGCTGCGATTTTCTGCATGTGAAAGTACATGCTCTGCCAATGAGCCATGGCCCCCTCCCATCACAAATCTCTTCTCCAAATTTCACCCTGAATTTTGGAGTTCTGAAATACATGGTCTTGCTTCCAAAGCTGAATCGATGCATTAGAAATTCACCATTCTTTTGTTCTGTTACTTTCTGAATTTTTGTACCGAGCACCACACCTGCATGCTTTGAGTTTCTTCATTTGTATCCCCTACACCACATACGCACGTGCTTTACTGATGCGCACATGTACATTGGTAAAATTCTATGCAAAAAAAGCAATCTTGATCCGTTTATGCTTGTATCAAAATACTTTGGCTGAGGGCTTTTACTCATGCTTGGGTGTACATGTGCAGATTGCTAAAGCCCCACGCAAACCATCACATCATGAGCAGACTTTTTTTTGGGCAGTGTTAATTTTTTTGTGCATGGGTATTATCAGTAATGCAGAATGGAAGGGAAGCGCAGATTAACTGCAGTAACAGAAAGAGGCAGCAAAATGCACAGGTTCCAGAATTAGCAGGAATTTTAGACTCTGAACTTAACAGTCTTATCCCACCCCCAATTAGATTTTAATATATACTTCAAATGTGGTCACAGTTTACAGTCTGTTTTTAGGGGGGGTGATGTCAATTGGTTTGCAGAGAGGGTGACTCTGTAACTGCAGCTCAAGGCCCTTCCATGCATTAAGCTCTTGCAAGGCTTTATTTGCCACAGAGGGAATGTTCATTCAGAAGCAGTGGCTGAAACCTGTCTGCATCTACGCAGGTCCATTCTGCATTCATTGCTGCAGAGGCATTCGCACTGGCAACAGAGCTTCCACACAGGAGCTTGACATGTGCTTTCCTTCATCAGCCTCCATTTCCTCTGCATTATATTCCCACTATGCCACAAGAGGGAATAGCATTAGAGTGTTATACATCTATAGCACTATAACATTAAGTGTTATAGTGCTATAGCGATTACTTGGTTTAAAGGCCTTCAAAGCGCTTCTGCATGGTGTGATGGAGAAAATGACAGCTGTAAGGGAAGGGAAAATGTACCAGTGTGGCTGGGATCTTGGGAAAAGTACAACTTCCCACCCAGGCTGCATGATAATGTGTTTGGACTGTGTGCTGTTCCCCAAAAGACTAGCAAAAAGCACTGTTGGAGAAAAGCAAACTAATTAGTCCTGCCACTCTCTGTGTAAAGTAGTATCGCCTTTTGTCCATCCTGAGCCTACTGCCCATTAACTTCATGTTCTAGTATTTTGGGAGAGACAGAAACATTTCACTTTGTCAGTTCTCTCCATCTCATGCATAATTTTATAAACCTCTATCACATCCCCCTCCCCAGTCGTTTCTTTTCTAAACTGAAAAGTCCCAGTTCACTTTTAAGTAAGTATGCCTATATAATCCATGCCTATGCAAAGAAGTGCTTCTTCTCAGCTCAAAATGGCCTATTACACATGGGCAGGGCTTTTTTTGTAGAAAAAGCCCAGCAGGAACTCATTAGCATAATAAGCCATACCCAACAGCAGAAACTCATTAGCATATTAGGCCACACCCCTGATAGTACAGCTCATTAGCATATTAGGCCACACCCCATGTCACCAGAAGTGTGGTCATCCAGCCACACCCACCTTTTGCTTCTTATTCTGTTTACCTTGTTTGTTGTCAAAACCCAGGGCCTTTTTTTGTAGCAGGAACTCCTTTGCATGTTAGGCCACACACCCCTAATGTAGCCAGTCCTAATGAGTCTCTGCTGTTGGGTGTGGCCTGTTATGCTAATGAGCTCCTGCTGGGCATGGCCAACTCGGGAGCCAGCCGGAACTCCGTTCCTGTGCGTTCCTGCCCAAAAATAGCCCTGCACATGGGTGTTTCCCCTCACTCTCACTGTGCATGTCCATCGGGTTTTCTTTGTCATTCTGCATTGATTTTCCTCCCTTCCGCTCCTAATTCACTTTCTGGTTGCAATTTCCCTGGGTTTTTTGAGAGTGCCTTTTTGGCCCATTTCCCCCTTGTTTTGCTTCCAAGCAGAAGGTAATTCAAAAGTGTACAGATTCCCTCCGAGTCCCCCCCACCCTTTTGCCACCCTTTTGCCATTCCGCCCACTCTGCACCTTCCGCCATCCTCCCCCCCTTCATCAGT
The DNA here is from genome assembly GCF_001447785.1 of Gekko japonicus. Classification (NCBI taxonomy): domain Eukaryota; kingdom Metazoa; phylum Chordata; class Lepidosauria; order Squamata; family Gekkonidae; genus Gekko; species Gekko japonicus. The sequence goes on from NW_015172589.1 coordinate 363,193, forward strand.
GTACAAGCTCCATTGATTGCTTTCCCCCTTGTTGTTCTAAATTTTTATTTGTTTTGACGAACAGTATGAGTCTAGCAATAGGAGACTATTGCTAGTCTCAGATTGCTGAATAGAAGACATTAAAATGACGGGGGGAAGTTTAAAAGGAGCTGTGAAAGTTTTAGGTCCCGACTGGTATTTAATTAAGAGGGAGATTGGAGAGGAGGCAAATGGCAGCACCCCCAGTACCAAAAAAAAAAAAAGGATTTCAGTGCTGCATGCAAACAAAATAAAGGAGGAGGGTCATCAGTGCGGAGTGAAATTGACATGTAATCAGAGAGACACACTGGGATGGGAAGGTTAAAGCTTCACAAACTTTCCCCCCTTTAATGCTTTAGTGAACAAAGTTTTGGGGGAGCCATTTTGGCAGTCTCCGGAAGCCTAGTAGTAAAATGGCAACTGAGCCACATGGACCTCCTGCAAGCTGCCAAGCTTAAGAATGGCTTGGGATCAATCCATTTGGAGGAAAGAGTATAATCCGGAAAGAGTGCAACTGGCACAGGAGAGGCTTTTAAAAAAAACTGCCAAGATCACAACCAATGTGAAGGATCAAATTAGAGAATCACAAAGAGAAAACCATGCACATTTGTAAGGAAGGGCAGGAAATTAGCATCACTGGGCAACTGTGCTAGGGCATAGGCAAAAATACAATTTCTTCCCCCCAATTTAATGGCAGAAGACTAAAAAAGCTTTCCAGAGCTTCTGCCAGAGGACTCTTCCCCAATACAAATTGCAGCTCTGTGCAAAGTATGGTGGAGTTGCCAGCGATCAAAGCTTGCAATGCCAGAGTCAGTGGGTTCTCCTGTGCATTCTGTACACTCAATGTGTTCTCCTATATTATGAGATCATGTGACTCCTTGCCATTTTTCACAGTGGCTGATAACACAGCAGAGAATCTCCTAATGTTTGGCAATATGGAAAACAGGGCTTTGCAGCTGCTTGTCAGTTTAAAAAAAATGTTTTGTCATTTTCAGCATCAGTTTCCCCCCCTTTGCCTGTGTCCTTTGTGTTCTCTTTCATTCAATGAACTAACACTAAAATGAATGTGCAAAACCTGAACCACAAGGATTTAAAAGGAAGGTGCCTGCTGGATGTTACCGTGCAACTGCAACAGGGCAATTGCCTAATTTATTTATTTTTTAAAAAAACTTTGGACGCCACCCCCCAGACATCACAAGTGATGTTCCCACCCTGATTTAGAAAAGTGTGTTTTTAAAATTGTAGCTGCAGAATAAATACACTGGAGGAAAAAGAATAGTGTGTAAGGCAGGCACAGAATCCAAAGTCAAGCTTAAAGGCTTCCTGCTTGGACAATCTGCAGTAAGATGTGAGTGCACAATGGGCCAAGGTCATTTGTGAATCAGTTTTAAGAAGGGTTCACAGATGGAAGTTAGGTATACAGCTTCAACAGGGGGGGAAGGGGGACGCATGCCAACTGAATGGCACTGGTTAGTTCATCATGGACTGGTTTTTCCAGTGCCACAAATCTTAACCTCTGGATCTGCTCCTCCCATCAATTAATCAATGTGCAAATAATTGCAGGAGGGTTGTTTTTTTTGGTAAACTACTTATATTAAATTTAACTAGGGGGGGAGCCAAGAAGGTTGCTTAACCAAACAAGGAGGGTTTATGCAGGTGACCAATCTGAAAAGCTTCCTTATTGCGTGGTCACGAGATCGGTTGTTGTCAAGAAGCAATGTGCAAAACAGCTCATTATCCATTGATTGGTGGGTGTGCCCAATGGCCGAGCTCTGCAATCTTAGCACAGATTTTTAGAGCTCCCACTCTGTTTTCCTTTCATTTGAAAAATAACTGATTAGGCTGATTGTCGCATTAATTTGACATCCTGCCCAGTGAATGATTTAATTTTTTTTAAAAAAGTGTCTTTCATCAAAACGTATCATCTGCTGCACCTCTGTGTAGATCAGCTTCCGAAGACACAGATATCCATGAATAATTCTTCCTTTTACAAATTTAAAGCATGTTTTCTTTTTCTCCCTCTCTGAAATACATGGCAAAATATTATCCTCATTAATTTGGGTGACAGATTTAATTGCAAAGATGGGATTATCGGGGGGGGGGGGTTTGTGGCAGAGTTTGTCCCGTTCTCAAATGAGAACGATCCATCTCTGTATCTAGTTTTTCGCAAAGAGAACCAAAGTGGCTTATGGAAATATCCGAAATACAAAACAGCCAATTTAAAACTATATAATTTAAAGAAAGAAGAAGAAGAAGAAGAAGAGATTGGATTTATACCCCGCCCTTCACTTGGAGTCTCAGAGCGGCTCACAAACTCCTTTCCCTTCCCCTCCCCACAACAGACGCCCTGTGAGGTGGGTGGGGCTGAGAGAACTCTTGACACAAATGGCTCTTTTTCAAGGACAGCTGTGCCAGAGCTTGAGACTGACCCAAGGTCACATCAGCAGCTACATGTGGAGGAGTGGGGAATCAAACCCGGTTCTCCCAGATTAGAGTCCGCACACTTAACCACTACACCAAACTGGCTCAACCAAATAAAGAAAACAAACACATCCTGAGAGTGGCCTGATTCACTAGGCTGGCTAACACAGGCTGTAGGTTGGGAGCCATGAGATAAGCGCCAAGGGCACAGAGACCTTTGACTTGCCCAAGGACTCACATCTCTAAGTACCTGCAAGCAGAGGCGAAAAGAAACTCCACCCAGATGGTATTCTGCTGCTGCTAGGAAGGTAGCAGAACTGCCCCAGCCTCCTCTCCTGTAAACCTTCATCTGCATTGGAATACTTCAGTTCTGCGAAGTGTGAGCAGTGCAGATGTTGTATGCAGTGTTCCCTCTAAGCTGAGTTAGTGTGAGCTAGCTCACAGTTTTTTAGCCTCCAGCTCACACGTTTGTGCCTTAGCTCAGAAACCAGGGCTCCAGAGCAAACTAATGTATGCAGTAGCCAATCACTCGCTCATAACTTTAATGCCTGTAGCTCACAAAGAAGAATTTTTGCTCACTAGACTCCACACCTTAGAGGGAGCATTGGTTATATGAGCTGACATTTCCCTTAAAATGTAGGTCCCATACAGCTACATTTTGCTACTGGCCATGGTGACTCGATGGAACCACTACAGTAGGGTTTCTAACGATACCTCAGAGATTTTGGGAGCAGAGCCTGGGGAGGAAGACAGCGTTTGGGGAGGATGTGATGTCACTTCCAGTCAATGCCCTAGGCTGTCTTCCCTAGTCTCTATGGCCTTTACCATAGAGGTTAAAGGAAATTCCTAGAGCAGCACTATGTATAGACCATTTTTTCCTTCCGCTCCTCAATTGTTTGGAGGTGGTCAGTTGGGGCTGGGGGTGCTAATCGCCTGCCAAGGGTGGGTAAATGAATACCAGTGTAGGGGGGCAACAACAGAGAAGGTTTTAGCTTCACACCCCATTTATAGGCCCTCTGGGAGCATCTGGCTATCCTAGGGTTGCCAGGTCCTCCCTGGCCACTGGCAGGGAATGGGGGGGGGAGTAGGGTTGCCAGCTGCAGGTTGGGAAACTCCTGGGTATTTGGGGATGGAGACTGGGGAGGACAGGGACCTCAGCTGGGCACAATGCCACAGAGTCCACCCTCCAAAGCATCTGTTTTCTCTGGGGGAACTGATCTCTGCAGTCTGGAGATAAGCCATTAATTCCAGGGGATCCCCAGGTCCCACTTGGAGGCTGGCATTTCTAGGTTAGCCACTGCTTGAAACACGATGCAGGATTACATTAACCATCGTTATGATCCAGCACTGCAGTTGCATATTATGCTCAATAACATGGGATTGGAATAGGGGGGATTTGCTCCTCCCTAGGAGACTCTGGAGCAGAGGCAAAACCTGGCATTTGAACACAAGACACTGGAGTCACCAGGGACACATTTCAGCTAGGGTTGCCCACCTCCCGGTGGGGTCTGGAGACATCCCGGAATTACAACGTATCTCCAGGTGACAAATATCAGTCGTAGTCCCCCCCCCATCCAGAGGACATGGCTGCTTCAGAGGGTGGACTCTCTGACACTATACCCACTAAGCTCCCTCCCCTCCCCAAACCCCGCCCTCCCAAGTCTCTACCCTTAAAATCTCCAGGAATTTCCAAACCAAAGTTGGAAACCTTTGTTTCAGCTGCGCCTCAAGCCGGTCCAGTCCACAAACACGCTATTTGCTTTCTCTCCTCCAGTGAGAAGGCCCCGATCTCAAGGGAAGGTCTTTTGGTTCCCTCAAAGCATTGGTTTCGAGCTCTGAATTATGTATCAAGCCCTTCCGAGAGCAGCTGTCGTGGAGATACTGATACCGTTGGGCTCTGCCTCCTCCGTTTCCATTATCAGGACTACGGCTTCATTGATAACAAAGATCAAGCGGGTTGTGTTGTTTTGCTAAAAAGCTGAAGGGACAATTCGTCCCTATCGCCAGCCTCACATTTAAGAGAATTGGCTGCAGCTTCTACGGGCTGTTTAATATTAAATGCCTTCTGGCTTCGTTGAATGGGAGTCAGATGGACGGCAGCAATAATGCCGTCGTGTTTCTGTCCCCCTGCCTTTCTTCCAGAGAACTCCAGTCGGTGGATCTTCTATTCCCTCTTTAACTCTCATTGGATTTGCTGAGAGCCCCAAGGGGTCACTTGTAAAAGATTCCTCGTGTCTGTCTCACGTCAAAGAACTGCGGCTGAAAGGGGCAGATTGCAGGTACTGTGCCAGGTGAGGCAATTGTGCCCCAAATGCTAGAGTGTCCCTGGTGATGTGCTGACATCACTTCCTGGGGCATAGGGAGTGCCATCAGTGCATCTCTGGTGATACCATTATGTTGCGGGTGAACCTCCCCGCCCCCAGGAAGTCTTCTGCTGGTTCCAGCCCTGTTCCCTAATTGGGAGCGTGGGCGAGGGCTATGTGGTACCGAAGAGCCAAGGGAGGTAGGATGCTTGGCTGAAATTGGTGACTTTACAAAGGTAAAAGAACACCACTGCTACTAAATTACTTGGCAGCAGGTCTTGGTTTTTCCCCAAAGGCCATACGTGGGTGGCCAGTCCCTACCTGCAAGTCTAGGAGCTTTGGGGGATATTGGTGTGGATGCTGTGACATCACAGCTGCCCCACGGTGCTTTAAGAATTCCCCCAATGGGAAACTCCTAGAGCATCACAGACACTGTGATGTCACTTCCAGGCAATCCCCTGTAGTGATGTCAGAGCAGTGTTGTTGGTGTCGTTCCCACTTTTTACTCTCACTTCTCAGCTGATCAAGTGCAGGTGACTGAGGGTGGTGGCAGGAGTTTGCCTGTCATGTTGGGCAAATGGTAAGCCTAGGCCATATGCCAAGCTGGTGCCACTAGGTATGCTGACTACACAGAAAGGGGAAAGGAACAGCTTTCTGTCTAATGAGTATTTCAGCAAAATTGGAAAGAGCTGGCCTGTGAGTAGGGTTGCCAGGTTTGCAGCGGGAAGGTTTGGGCTCAGGGACATGGGCAGCGAGGGGGGATGACATTGGCAAAATCACTATGGAAGTAACAATGAGTAGCTCTATGAATCAGTAGAAACTCTATGGTTTTACCATGGAGTTTCTGCCGATTCCTAGAGCTACCCACTATCACTTGCACAAAAGATGCTGGTTTTAAAAAAAATTCTCCTGCCCCCACCCCCAGCAGCAACTTTAATCCTAAATGGGAACTGAATGCACCGATGCTTCTACTGAATGACAGGAAACCTCTTGTGATCTCACAGGACAGAAAGCAGGGAATGGAGTTTGGAAAAACTTGCATCCCTCTCTCTCTCTTCATAGTGCTGCTGCAATCCTGTTGGCTGTGTGCAGCCAGTTGCAGTGGCTTCCTGTGCAGGCTGCTGACGGCCCCACCCAGTCTGAGCCAGCATAGATTATTTCAGCTCTTTCTGTCTGCACTACGTTTGAATCTGGAGATGAAAATGATGGCTGTTAGTTTTTGTTCTCCGGCAATGGCTTGATCAAATGAGACAGGAGGGATTTTAGCTTCATAAATACAATGATAGAACGCTCCGCTATAGGTCTCCAGTGAACTCTACTCTTCTATATACCCAGGAGCTCTCGTGTTCAGCAGCTATCACAATTAGTTCTGCCTCGTGTTCCTAATTGAGGACAGATTGAAATGACTAGATGGGAAATATAGGTCAATCGCATTCACATGAGAATACTGAAGGAGTCCCATGTTGTACCGGTTCTCGGGAAAGAGATCTGAGCGGAGAAGTTAAAAGTATTCCAGCAGCCCATTCGTCAGTCTTATGCCAGGTCGGATCTGTAACCTAACAAAACCCAAGCTAGAGAAAAACCAAATCTGCATTGTGAAGATCACAGTCTATTGTGACTTCCCCTTTTCATGCTCATGTTCTTGTATAACTACTGCTGTGTGGTTGCACAAGGTCACACTTCTCCCTGCAGTCTCTTCAGTACTCCGTCTATCCATATGCTGAGTTCCGATAGCCTCTGTGTCAGGAGCTGGGCCAGGAATGGTGCGGGGCGCGCTGTCAAAGCACAGAGCAAGTATGGCAAAGGCACCAACTCAAGCACTGTAGTTGAGGTCCAGTCCAAGGTCATGCACAGAGTAAAGAGCTGTCAAGAGTCTAGTCCAAGGGTCAGTCTGTACAGCAAGGTCTGAGAGTCCAAGAGTTACTCATGAGCCGGTTCATAAGCAAGATAAAGGCAGAGTCAGGGAACAGTCCAAAGAGTCATAGGGTCAAGACAGGATCCAGTGCAGTGGTCGCAGAGTCAGAGGGATTTTGACTTGTTGCTTCCATGCCTGCCAGCCTCCCCTGGCTGTTTTTTTTTAGCCATATGCTTAAGGGCAATCCTTGCAGACAGCTGCCTGGGGGTAATCCTGAAACTACTTAAGCAGCTGGCATTGGGCCAGGAGGTGTGCACTTTGTCATCTCTCCTGTAGCTCTGCTCTTAGCTTCTGTCTATGGTGCTCTAAGGGTGTGGGTGATACTGGAGGGCTGGAAATGATCAACTGGGTTTCACCTGTCGCATCAGGGCTGGAGGGTATCAGTGGCTATGCCCCAGCTGTTGTCTGTGAACCCTGACAAGCCTGCAGTTCATCTTCTTGCTTGCCAGCTTCTGCTTACTCAGAGCTGGCTACATGGGGCTCCTCTTCTCCTGAGGCATCCTCTTCTCCTGAGGAGTCCTCACTGTTGCTGAGCCCTGGCTGACCCATGGCACTCTGTCTTGTTTTGCCATTCATGGCCCCACCCCTTCCAACATATTCTGTTTTCCTAGTTCAGGGAGACCATCTGGTGGTGTAGTGCTTAGTGTATCAAATTAGGCTGATGCTGGGAAAATTGCCAAAAAGCAGTCTCAATGTGATTGCATGTAAAATTCCACCAAGATTTTTTTTAAAAATATGGTTCTTTCATGAGCCGCATATGCATTCTTGCTAGGGTTGCCAGCCCTGCACTGGCAAATTCAGGGAGACCTTGGGGAAATGCTTTGGGGGTGGGGTTTCATGGAAATACGACATCACATTCAGATGACACTCTAGGGATTTCCCCAATCTCTATGGTCTTTACCATAGAGCTTTGGGGGTTCCTAGAACACCATGGAGGATGTGATATCACTTTTGGGTGGCCATCTAGGAAATCCCAAATCTCTATAGTCTTTGCCATAAAGTTTAGTAAAAATTCCTAAAGCATCACCTTGAAGTCATTCTCTCTTCCATTTTATCTCCTGGTCTCCAAATTATTGCATGGATGGGAGATTGTCTGCTACTACTGGACAAATAATAAACCTAGCTCCTGAGTAGTGGATATCTCAGGTTTAATCCCTAGAATCTTTAGTTTAAATGATCAGATAATAGGTGTTTTTGAAGACCCCTGCCTGAGACACCAGAGAGCCACCGACAGTCACAAAGTAAACAGTACTGACCCCGACAGACCAATTGTCTCATTCAGTATAAGGCAGATTCATATCTTCAGGTAGCTCTGTAGCTGTCCATGTAATCACATCTAGATGATTGTTTCAGGAAATGCTTTATCCAGGCATATGGGCACATCAGTAATGCAGGGGATGCAATTGAACAGAAAGAATTGGAAGTTGTGGCATGCACAGTTTTACCCAAGCTGGTAATAAAAGAAAAATGCAATAACGGAGGATTCCAAATGCACCGGTTCTCCTTCAGAAGTCAGTCCAGGTAAATTTTATGTATTGATTTTTATTTGATTCACTTATACCCTTCTTTCTCAACCACTAACGTCCCTAAGCAGCTTACACGACACAAGCTGGGATTTGAACCTGGGTCTCCCAGATGTTAGTCCAACATCTGGATAAGGAGAATTTCAGACGCATCTCTGAGAAAGGCAGAAGGAAAGGAGAAGCAATGGAGGCCAAGACTTTGTTGCTACAACAGTGAGTTAGAAGAAGGAGTTTGGAACAGGCCAATGCTTTCCTTTCCATGAGAAGCTGTACCTAATGTATGTATCTGCCTACTTCATTTATAGCCTGCCTATCTCACAGAGACTCAAGGTGGATTACAAATCTAAAAAAAAAAAAAGCAATAAATACAATAAATGCAATCAAACATCAACCCTGTCAGTCAATCTTGATTATGGCCCACAAGCCATACAAAAGCAGAGCAACCAACATTCACTAATTAACCTAAAACCATTTGTCAGCATCCATCATTCCTCCCAGTACTTCACGCAATGAAAAGGGGTTATCGGAGACATCTGTATGCAGGACATTATCTCAGCCTGTAGTTTCGTAGTTAGAATAAAACACCTAGAAGAACTCCAGGCATTAAAACGACAACAGTATTCCATTAATAAAAATGCCCTCCTAAATGGTAACTTTTTGCACATTTTATGGACTAAAGAACGAGGCAGTCCCCCGAAACACCTAAAAAAAAGTGCAACCACACAAAAGGGGAGGGGACACACACTTTTTTGTAGGTTGCAAATTGTATAGACCTTGTTGAGCAAGCCATTTCACCATGTTGGGGGCACAGGAGTGATTCCCTCCTCTGTACCACATCTGCCCCTTTGCATCGGGTTCTCCTGATAAAGGAAGAGGAGGTCCTCACCGATACAGAATTAAAACAGGATCCGTGTCGTCATCTGCGCTTCAAGGTAGATCCCAAGCCTCAAAAGCTGAACACTTTCCCCACACCTAAGTCGGTGAAGCTAATTAATTTTATGCACTTCAGACATAATCCCTAAAAGAAAACAGATGTTTCCCGCCCCCCTTCAATTTAATTTGTATTATTTAATGTTCCATTACAAAAACAAATGTCTTTCCATTTGGGTATCATTACGAGTGGAATTCCAGTGCTGCAATAAAGGATCTCATTTTTTAACAAGCTCATCAGAGGCAACAAAACCATGCCGTTGTTGTATTCAATCCATTAATGCATCCATTCTGGCAGCATCTAAAATTTTAATAAACCATCCCACCATCGTCGCTGTTGATGCCTGGGCTGAGTGATGTGTGCTCAGACAATTTTCGTTGTGGCCAGAAGATTTCGCAATAATAATTTGATTGTTCTTTGGGAATCGTCCTTACGCATGCTTAAAGCTCTGGTAATAATGCCGTCGTATTTAAACCTAATTCCTCTTATTTGAAAAATGACCTCCGCTACTAGAGCTCAGTGTATTTCAATTTAAGGGAGGAGACTTTTCGGTTCGTCTGAGGCTAATTCATATAAAACTCAGTCAGAACTCTTGAGGACTATCTGCTTACCACTACATCTCCCAATGGTCACCGAGTTAGGGTTGCCAGTCTCCAGGTGTGGCCTGGAGACCTCTCAGAATTACAAGTGATCTCCAGACAACCGGAGAAAATGGCCACTCTGGAGGCTGGACTCTATACCCAGTTGAGGTCCTTCCCTTCCCCAGCCTCCCACCTCCCCAGGCTCTGCCCCCAAATCTTGAGGAATTTCCCAACCCAAAGTTGGCAACCTAGGAGACACCCAGGTTTCATGTCCCACTCCCTTTAAGATCATGCTTCCTTGTTTACTTAGCCACCTTAAAATTCTGGTTGTTCTAACCAACCTGGCATAGACTTATGGTCCCATTCTGTGTGTACTTTAAAAGATATAATACGCTGTTCAGAAAAACAGCCGTCTTTATCAAGAACATGCTCAGAAAGACAAGCTGACCTGCTTGCAGTGCTTATTTCCTCTTGAGCTGAGCGCCCCCCCCCCCTACGTGCTTGTATTGATTGTTTGCAATTTAGAAAGGCACAAACCTGTAAGGCTGGTGGGTTGTTGGTTTTTTTGAGGGTGTTTTTTTTTTTTGCTGTACTTGTCCTGGATAGTAAAGCTCTGGGTGTCAAAAGGTGCTGGAGGCAAGGAGCTGGGACAGAGACCCAGACTTACACCTAGTAGACGGGTTGATCCAGCAAGCTTCCCTCTCAGCCCAAAGCTTCAATAGGCTGAAAGGACAGTAGTTCTGTTTGCTCTGGAAGCAGCATCTGGGAGTCATCTTGCCAGGCTTAACTGGGGCCAGAATCCTGCAGAGGATGACATCCACCATGACCTGGCCCAGGAGGTGGAGTGTGGGCTGCCAGCCTGGCACTGCGTCTTTGCTGGGCTATCTTGGCATGAGCCCCGTTGCCGCAGCCCCATTGCTACCACTGCCCTGTTGCCACCAGTCCTGGACTGGTGCTTAATGGCCCCAAGACCTCAGGGGACATATTTCTGGCTCCTCAGGCTTCTTCAGAGCCAGTCTGGTGTAGTGGTTAGGAGCATGGACTCTAAACCAGGTTTGATTCCCCACTCCTCCACATGCAGCCAGCTGGGTGACCTCGGGTCAGTCACAAGTTATTTCAGAACTGTTCTCTCAAGGGCAGTTCCCAAAGAGCTCTCTCAGCCCCAGCTATCTCACAGGGTGTCTGTTGTGGGGAGGGGAAGGGAAAGGAGATTGCAAGCCATTCTGAGATTCCATTGGGTAGTGAAGGGCGGGGTATAAATCCAATCTCCTCCTCCTCCTCCTCCTCCATCCCAGGTCCCCCCTGGCCACCAGCAAGGGATAGAGGGTAGGTTTGCCAGATTCAGGGTGGGAAACTCCTGGAGATTTGGGTGTGGAGCCTGGGGAGGACAGAGACCTTAGTGGGGTACAATACCATAGAATTCACCTTACAAAACATGCATTTCCTCCAGGGGAACTGATCTCCGTAGTCTGGAAATGAGCTGTAATTCCAGGGGATCCCCAGGCCCCACCTGGGTGTTGGCATCCCTAGGGTCATGACACCAGGGTCTGTGTCTCATTATGTTACAAACATGTAATTTTTGAATGTCCATCAAGTTAGTACAAATGAGTGTGGTATAGGCTGTGCCTCATGCATTTGGTCTGACTCGATGGACACATGCACACTCACATCTATATATCTAATAGCCAAGTTGCCCCCTCCGTCCAGATATCTAAATCCGCACATCGGGGGCACCTGGGGGGCAGCGATATTTTCCTGCACACTTGGAGTAGTCTCCAGGTGTGCAGAAAAATCTAAAAAGTTGAAAAAAAGTATATGGGGGATATTTAACCCCCCTCAAAGTAAAAGAGTGTTCCCTGCGCACGTGCAGGGAATGGTCTGGGAACTTGGAGGCGGCTGGTGGATGGAAGCCACTCAGTCCTCGCCACGACAGGTGTGCAGAAAAATCTAAAAAGTTGAAAAAAAGTATATGGGGGATATTTAACCCCCCTCAAAGTAAAAGAGTGTTCCCTGCGCACGTGCAGGGAATGGTCTGGGAACTTGGAGGCGGCTGGTGGATGGAAGCCACTCAGTCCT
>NW_015172589.1:376883-377037 GCF_001447785.1 Gekko japonicus
ACCCTCTCCTGGACCCACCCCCAAAGTCTCCAGGTATTTTCCAACCCATACCTGGCAACCCTATAGTTTAAACTGCCTCCCCTCCCCTCCAAGGGCCAACTTGCCCGGGCTCCCCACAGCCACAGGGTGTCCAGTCAAGCCAAGGAAAGGCAGT
>NW_015172589.1:377058-391599 GCF_001447785.1 Gekko japonicus
GGGCGCCCACAGCTGTGGGGTGCCTGGGCAAGCCAAGGGAAGGCATGGGGGTATGGCCTAATATGCTAATGAGCTGTGCTGTCAGGGGTGTGGCCCAATATGCTAATGAGTTCCTGCTGTTGGGTGTGGCCAATTATGCTAATGAGTTCCTGCTGGGCTTTTTCTACAAAAAAAGCCCTGGCTAATACAAATGCAAAGGCAAGAAAACGTGATAGGGTGTTTGGGTGGGAGTGAGAGGAGTTACCTTCCTTATGCCTACCAGTTCTCCCTTGCAAAACCCCTTCCCCCTCCCCAGTTTCTTTTTCCTCCCAAGGTGGCCATCTTCTGATCTAGAAGCTTGTCTAGGAGAAGAGAAACACAGGCAAGATATGCAGGGGAGAACCAGAGGGAAAGGAGAGCAGCACGCAACCCCTCCCACCACCAATTTTCCTCTGCAAATGTCCTCCCCATTTTTGCACTCGAGCAACAAGGGAAAAGAGAAGGTTAGAAAAGGCCCATGCTGGCTTTGAAAATGTGTGATCTTGTGCTCAGTGCTGATTCGGAAACAAACCAAATGGCCAAACAACCCCAAAGAGAAACAAACCAGATGGCCAAACAACCCCAAAGAGAAACCTTACCATCAGTGGCTATTAGCCACAAGGTATAGATAGGGGCTCTGGGGCAAGTGATGCTCTGTCTTCTTGGTGCTAGGGGGGGGCAACAGTGGAAGGGCTTCTAGTGTCCTGGCCCCACTGGTGGACCTCCTGATGGCACTGGTATTTCTGGCCACTGTGTGACACAGAGTGTTGGACTGGATGGGGCTTTGGCCTCATCCACACTTGGCTTCTCGTATGTTCTTATGTTCTTACCATAAAATATGGTAAGAATATAGAATAAGGTTGTCAGGTCTGGGTTGGAAAACACCTGGAGATTTTGAGGGTGGACCTGAGAAGAGCAGGGTTTGGGGAGGGGAGGAACTTCAGTGGGGTAGAATGCCATGGAGTCCGCCTTCCAGAGCGGCCATTTTCTCTGGATGAACTGATCTCTGTCTCCTGGAGATCAGTTGTAATCCCAGGAGATCTCCCCCCACCACCTGAAGTTTGGCAACTCTAAGAGACAGACTCAAGGAATCGATGAGAATGCGAGCCAAATGGCAAACGCAGTTATTTATCAAAGGCATTCAAAATGGCACTCTTGTTCCACAAAGTCGCTCTGGTTATTCCACTCGATCTATTGCAATCATTCTGTTTGTTGTTTTGAATCAACATGCCTCCTGTATATAAATCGCCATAAAATGTTATCTGAGAAGAAGCTCATAGTGAAAATCTAATTAGCACTGACATTTGACTAAAAAGGTACACTTCCTTTAATTAAAATCAACAGAAACGGAATTATCTATCATTTTATGTAAACTCTGCTCGTTTTCTTAATCAGACCTGCCTCTTTGCCCAATTATGTTTTTCCCAAACATGCTTCTGTCGGAACATAGATGATGCAAATATTTGCAGCTAGATGTGGCACAGAGTTAAGCATACATAACCCAACTGAAATCTGTGTTTGATTGGAGCGACTCTCTTTGGCACGGCATCCCTTCCTTAATACCACAGCAAATATTCTGAATGTCCGCTATGGTTTTATGCTAAATCAAACCTGGATGGGCCTGGACTAACGCAATCTCATCAGATCTCGGAAGCTATGCAGGGTCAGCCCTGGTTAGTATTTGGATAGGAGACCACAAAGGAATTCCAGGGTTATTATGCAGAGGCAGACAATAGAAGACCACCTCTGCGTGTCTTTTGCCTTGAAAACTCTATGGGGTTGCCATCAGTCAGCTGTGACTTGATGGCACTTCACACACACACAAGTCAGAAGACTAATCCATTGTCCATGGGTTGTGCCTGACAATGCAATGTAGGCAGGGCTATTTTTGGGCAGGAACGCACAGGAACGGAGTTCCGGCTGGCTCCCGAGTTGGCCACGCCCAGCAGGAACTCATTAACATAATAGGCCATGCCCAACAGCAGAAACTCATTAGGATTGGCTACATTAGGGGTGTGTGGCCTAATATGCAAAGGAGTCCCTGCTACAAAAAAAGTCCTTTGTTTTGACAACAAATAAGGTAAAGAGAACAAGAAGCAAAAGGTGGGTGTGGCTGGTTGACCACACTTCTGGTAACATGGGGTGTGGCCTAATATGCTAATGAGTTTCTGCTGTTGGGTGTGGTCTATTATGCTAATGAGTTCCTGCTGGGCTTTTTCTACAAAAAAGGCCCTGAATGTAGGACTCTTATGGAAGAGAGGAAAGAGATAGCCTTCCATCCAAAGAGCTGAGCGACACCTGGTACATAGTTAAGCAGGGCTGGTGTGTCCATATAAACGAGTTAGGCAGTTGTCTAGAGTGCCACCTTCAGAAGAGCGCTGGCCTACTGATTACCCCCACCCCTCCCTCGCCAGCCACAAAGCCCTGCTCTGTTCCACGCCCCTTGAGTGTTCTCACCAAGCGCCAAACCTTGGTCAGCATGGTAGGAGTGGAAGTGCAGGGGTTGCCTCAGCAAGAGGCAGGACACAGCAGGAGATTTAAAGCTAAGCCAGCCATGGCCAGTGAGGACACCAGCAGTGCCTTCTGCTGGCCAGAGAGAGTGGTGGTGATGTCAAATTGTGGCAGACTCGTGGAGACCCTAGGGAGGTGGTGAGCTCCCGCTCACTGGCAGTCTTCAAGCAGCGGCTGGGTGAACATTTGTCAGGGATGCTCTAGGCTGATCCTGCATTGAGCAGGCGGTTGGACTAGATGGTCTGTATGGCCCCTCCCAACTTTGTGATTCTATGCTAGGGTTGCCAGGTCCAACTCAGAAAATGTCTGGGGACTTTGGGGGTGGAGCCAGGAGCAAGGAAGTGACACCTGTGATGTCACTTCCAGGTCCACCCCTCCCCCCATATCTAGAAGGTCCCTGTGATTCCATGGAAGGAGCTTGTGCTTCTAACACAGTGGTTGCTCTCAACCCATTCTCCACCCAAGCCACACACACTGGTACCATTTAGGGTTGCCAGGTGAGGCTCACAGGCTGGAAGGAGACTTTCCAGGAGCTTTCAGGAGATGGGGGGGCGGGGAAGAGAGAGAAACATGACTGAACTCCAAAGGGAGTTCGGGCCATCACATTTAAAGGGGCTGTGTTCCTTTTAGATGCCTTTCCTCTATTGTAAATAATGAAAGATAGGGGCACCTTCTTTTGGGGCTCATAGAATTGGACCCCCTGGTCCAATCTTTTTGAAACTTGAGGGTTTGTTTTAGGAGAGGGACTAGATGCTATGCTGAAGGTGTGGTGCTTCTACCTCAAAAGACAGCCCCCGCAGAGCCCCAGATACCCACAGAGCAATTCTCCATTATACCCTATGGGGACCATATCTCCATAGGGTATAATGGAGTGCCCAGAAGACATTTTCCCCCTCTCTGTGCTTTCTGATAGCCCTGATGTGGGGGAAGGGCCTCCAAACCAGGGGGTCCCCTGCCCCTAACGGGATTGGCAACCCTATTCTATGACCCCGTAGGGTTTTCAGGGCAAGAGACAAACAGAAGTGGTTAGCCATTGGCTGCCTCTGTGAAGCAACCCTGGACTTCCTTAGCAGTCTCCCATCCAAGTACTAACCAGGACCAAACCCCCTTAGCTTACAAGAGCTGATGGAATCAGGCTATCTTGGGCCATCCGGGTCAATGTACCAGTGAGGGAGTTGGCAAGAAAGATCATGAAGAGAAAGACAGAAGGAGGTAAACCATCTAAACTTCCTCCTTTTTGGTCTGAGGCCCATGAGGTCAGAAACAGGAAGTGGAGTGCCACGGAATGACCATTCCGGGACTCTGGGATCTTGCCCATGTCCATCTCTGACTGGCAGTGGATTAACCATAGGTCTTCCAGGCCTCTTAAGAGGGAGTCTTCCAATAGGGTTGCCAAGTGCTTTCGTACCTGGAGCGGGGGACTCCCGGGTTGCGTCTGGAGCGCACCGCACACATGTCACCGGGAAGTGACGTGACGACGTGGGGCACGCTGGGGGTGGGGCCATGGCCATCCAATGGAAAACCATAGAGTTTTCCCTCGGATGACTGTGGCCGCGCCCCCAGCGTGCCCCGCATCGTGCCCCGCATCGTCACATCACTTCCGGGTGACGTGCATGTCGGGGTGGGGTTCCCACCGGGGCCCAATCCACCGCCGGCGGGAAACAGGCTTCTGTGGCGGGGGTCTCCCTGCCCCCCGGGGGGACTTGGCAAGCCTATCTTCCAAAATTCTCCTCCTCCCCAATTTCTCCCCAGAGTTTTGCACTTCTGAATGACAATTCAGGATAATTACACAAATACCCAGCCATGTGTGGACCCCGCCCAGGTATCATTTTAACAGCCGGCCCTTTGTTGTCTTTCCTTCCTGAAACACACATTTCCAAAGCCCTCAGCTTTTCGTCACAGAGAAACTGATCGTTTTGGCTGCTCTTTTGAGGGCCTTGGTGAGGTGCCTGTTTGTGTGACAGGAATGAATAACAGGTGTAACACTCGTGGAGTAAATAATTCCTGTTTGAAGAAGCTCGGCATATGAGGCCTTTGTTGGGGCAGGGTGGGGGAAATGAATTTTCAGTGATTAATTTCCTCTCAGCCGTGACCCTAATGAGAAACTTTATGCATGTCACACTGGATGGGCCAAGTCCTTTCTCCTTTTTGTCTCGCATAGAGGCCTTTCCTGACCCCACCGGGAGTTTTGTGGCTTGAAGTTGGCGGCAAGGTGAAGGCGCAGCAGTGATAGTGATTCTAAACGGGTCATTTGAAGAGCAACTCTGGCATAAATTAGCCACGATACAAAGTGGATGTAAAGAGAGAGGGAAGGTGTAGTGGAGGAGAGGGAAGAATCATCGGTATGTAACCTGGCTTTCCATATCTGGTTATCTTGGAAACAAGGTTCTCAGATCCCTGCCTGGGGTGGGGGAATCCCCTGCTCTGAGTTCCTCTCCCCCGGGTACCAATTGGCCTAGATCTCTGTTGCTGGCAACATGGTGATGTCAGTTCTGGTACACACTGGAAGTGACATAAGAACCTAAGAGATGCCAATGCTGGATCAGGCCAAAGACCCATCCAGCCCAACACTCTGTATCACACAGTGGCCAGAAATACCAGTGCCATCAGGAGGTCCACCAGTGGGGCCAGGACATTAGAAGCCCTCCCACTGTTGACCCCCCCCCCAAATGCTTGTAGCCGCCACCACTTCCTGTGGCAGTGAATTCCAAGTGTTAATCACTCTTTGGGTGAAGAAGTACTTCCTTTTATCCGTTCATTATTATGGTGCTGGTGACGTTCAGGTATCTGAGCACAGACTGGATGGTAAAAATGGTCCAAATACCAAAGTGTCTCCATGTCCCCAGTGACATGATGATGTCACTTTTGGTTATGGTTGCCACCTTCCAGGCAGTGCCTGGAGATCTCTCAGGATTACAACTGATCTCCAGGTAGGGTTGCCAACTTTCAGGTGGGGGCTGGAGATCTCCTGCTATTGCCACCGATCTCCAAGCAACACAGATCAGGTCACCTGGAGAACACGGCTGCTTCGAAAGGGGGACTCTGTGGCCCTGTACCTTCGTGAAGTCCCTCCCCTCCACTCTCCAAACCTCACCCTCAGGCTCCATCCCCAAAATGTCCAGGAAATTTCCAACCCAGAGCTGGCAACCCTGCTTCCGGTGCACGCTGGAAATTATCTTGCCACGTTGCTGGCAACAGAGACTCCGGCCTCAGTTTGTTGCTGGTAGGTCCACACCCCACCATCCTTTTCAAGACCTGGTTTAACTAGAAGATAATTGCAAGAGTCCCGTAGCACCTTAAAGAGTGACAAAATTTGTGGCAGGGGATGAGTTTTCGTAAATCACAGCTCACCTCTTCAGAGTGCGCAATGACTCACAAAAGCTCACACCCTTGGCACAAATTTTGTCAGTCTTTAAGGTGCTACAGGGCTGTTGCTCTTTCCTACTGCCCCAGACAGAGTGAGACAGCTGCCCATCTTGATCTATCGCCATAGAAGAATCACTGAAATCCAGAAACAAAAGCCACAGAATACCATTTCTTGGGACCAACCAAAATGACACAGAACGCTGTGAATGCTTTCAGGTTCTCAAGAAGTCCTCATCATCAGCATAGGTGTTTTTTAAAAAGAGAGGGGGGGTTAAGGGGGACAGATATTTTAGATCATGGTCTTAAGGTCTTTTTTTCCAGAATCTGCATAAATGCTAAACAGGTACGCAGATTTAAAATGGTGCTCTTGACAAGTTGCACCCTCGGCTTCCTGGGAAGAAGAAGGAAAAATGTCTCGAAATGCAAAACCCAGCAGGTGATCACACATCAAGAAGGGGCTGAGTGAGTAATGACTCAAGTTGTCTCCGATCTGAATCTTACCCCTGTCATAAATTCATTAGGAGGCTTACGTCCCAGGGCTGCTGCTCCCCTTCAAGGATGATGAATTTATTTTTATTTTATTTATGCTATTTTTATCCCACCCTCCCCTGCAAGTGGTCTCAGAGTAGGGTACAATGCACCAACAAACACATAAAAAGAATTTATATGAGCCAGTCAGGAGTAGTGGTTAGGAATGCGGGCTCTAATCGGGTTTGATTCCCCACTCCTCCACATGCAGCTGCTGGCGCAACCTTGGGTCAGTTACAAGTTCTTTCAGAGCTGTTCTCTTGAGAGCAGTCCTCAAAAGAGCTCTCTCAGCCCCACCTACCTCACAGGGTGTCTGTTGTGGGGAGGGGAAGGGAAAGGAGTTTGTAAGCCACTCTGAGACTCCGAGTGAAGAGGGCGGGGTATAAATCCACTCTCGTCCTCCTCCTCTCTTCTTCTTCTTCTAAAATCTTTTAAAAAAACAACTAAACCTACATGATGGTGAGACAATAGTGCCTGGTAAGGTAAAGGTTCCCTTGCTCGAAAGCCAGTCGAATCCGACTCTAGGGTTGCGGTTCTCATCTCCGTTTCAAAGCCGAAGAGCCAGCGCTGTCCGAAGACGTTTCCGTGGTCATGTGGCCGGCATGACTAAACACCAAGGTGCATGGAATGCTGTTACCTTCCCACCGAAGTGGTTCCTATTTATCTACTTGCAATTTCTTGCTTTCGAACTGCTAGGTTGGCAGGAGCTGGAACTAGAGATGGGAGCTCACTCCGTCATGCGGAACACTCGGGTCTCGAACTCCTGAACTACTGACCTTCCACAGCCTGCAGTTCAGCGTCTTAACCACTTGAGCCACCACAGCTCCAATAGTGCCTGGACCTCAGGGATATAACTGAGTATATCTCAGGAAGGGCCATCGAGATAATAACTGGGCCAGTCCCGAGACTATGATACAAGTTGGTATAACAAACAACATAGGCTAGTTGAAGGGGGGCTGGTTAGAGCAGGAGAGGCCAAATATAGTGAGGGCCCTCGCCACCTCAACCAGAGGCCTGGCAGAAGAGCTCCATTTTACAAGGGTGGGGGAATCCCCTGCTCTGAGTTCCCCTCCCCCTGGTGCCAATCGGTCTAGGTCTCTGTGGCTGACAACATGGTGATGTCAGTTCTGGCACACACTGGAAGTGACATAAGAACATAAGAGACGCCAATGTTGGATCAGGCCAAAGGCCCATCCAGTCCAACACTCTGTGTCACACAGTGGCCAGAAATACCAGGTGCCATCAGGAGGTCCACCAGTGGGGCCAGGACACTAGAAGCCCTCCCACTGTTGACCCCCCCACAGAGCATCCCTTGCCCCAGACTGAGAGTCCCTATCTATACCTTGTGGCTAATAGCCACTGATGGACCTCTGCTCCATATGCTTATCTAATTCCCTCTTGAAGCCATCCATGCTTGTAGCCGCCACCACTTCCTGTGGCAGTGAATTCCAAGTGTTAATCACTCTTTGGGTGAAGAAGTACTTCCTTTTATCCGTTCATTATTATGGTGCTGGTGACGTTCAGGTATCTGAGCACAGACTGGATGGTAAAAATGGTCCAAATACCAAAGTGTCTCCATGTCCCCAGTGACATGATGATGTCACTTTTGGTTATGGTTGCCACCTTCCAGGCAGTGCCTGGAGATCTCTCAGGATTACAACTGATCTCCAGGTAGGGTTGCCAACTTTCAGGTGGGGGCTGGAGATCTCCTGCTATTGCCACCGATCTCCAAGCAACACAGATCAGGTCACCTGGAGAACACGGCTGCTCCGAAAGGGGGACTCTGTGGCCCTGTACCTTCGTGAAGTCCCTCCCCTCCGCTCTCCAAACCTCACCCTCAGGCTCCATCCCCAAAATGTCCAGGAAATTTCCAACCCAGAGCTGGCAACCCTGCTTCCGGTGCACGCTGGAAATTATCTTGCCGCGTTGCTGGCAACAGAGACTCAGGCCTCAGTTTGCTGCTGGTAGGTCCACACCCCACCATCCTTTTCAAGACCTGGTGTAACTAGAAGGTAATTGCAAGAGTCCTGTAGCACCTTAAAGAGTGACAAAATTTGGGGCAGGGGATGAGTTTTCCTAAATCACTGCTCACTTCTTCAGAGTGTGCAATGACTCACAAAAGCTCACATCCTTGGCACAAATTTTGTCAGTCTTTAAGGTGCTACGGGACTGTTGCTCTTTCCTACTGCCCCGGACAGAGTGACACAGCTGCCCATCTTGATCTATCTCCATAGAAGAATCACTGAAATCCAGAAACAAAAGCCACAGAATACCATTTCTTGGGACCAACCAAAATGACACAGAACGCTGTGAACGCTTTCAGGTTCTCCAGAAGTCCTCATCAGCATAGGTGGTTTTTTTTAAAGAGGGGGGGGTTAAGGGGGACAGATATTTTAGATCATGGTCTTAAGGCCTTGTTTTTCCAGAATCTGCATAAATGCTAAACAGGTACGCAGATTTAAAATGGTTAGAGCAGGGGAGGCCAAATATAGTGAGGCCCCCGCCACCTCAACCAGAGGCCTAGCAGAAGAGCTCCATTTTACAGGCCCTGCGGAATTGCAGTAAGTCCCACAGGGCCCTGACCTCAATTAGTAAGTAAGTTTTATTCACGGTCATTGACCAGCACGTAGTACACCGATGGCATATCTTGCAACAGAAATGATACATATGACATTAAAATAGAAGCAGAATTTTAAAAGCAGGTTTGTAAAAAGGAAACAAGCCTCCATAAAAAGCATAATAATTAAAATTAATAAAACTAAATCTTAATTCTCCTCTTTTTGAGCTACTATAGTGTTCCTAATTCTTAGGGCAAGCCGTCCAAACCTAGCCACCCGATGAGTAACTTCTGCTCGCCTATCCGATAAGAAACGTCTTAAAAGGCAGATTCTTTGCCTACGAGAAAGAGGAAGTGTCTTAGAGAAAGGAAGAGATTCGAGGATGTCGCTGTATGCCTTACAATCAAATATTACCCTGATTCCTCAATTGGGAGCTTGATTGGTGGTGAAAAGTGCCAGTCAAGTCGCGGCCAGTTTATAGCACCACTGTGGGATTTTCAAGGCAAGAGACAAACTGCAGTGGTTTGCCATTGCCTGCCTCCATGTAGTACCCTGGATTTCCTTGGAGATCTCCCATCCAAGTACTTGCGAGGGCTGACCCTGCTCAGCTTTCAAGATCTGATGATCTGTATTAAGCCCTCTGTATGCCAAGCAGAAGCTCTACCCCTGAGCCACTGCCTCTCCCCTAATCACTGGCATAATAGATCAAGCACAATTTAGACCTTTATAGGGATCTTCCTTGTCATTTAGTGGCTCTTGGGCACTGAGCATCGGAGGGGGAGATACTCGTCCATATTTCTCTGAGCTGAAATTGTTTTCCTCCTGGACGTGACTCGAAAGATATGGAGGCCCATGGCTTTATTGGAAAATAACTCACCGTTAGTAAGCAAAAATCATTCTGCAAATTACTTTTTCCCAGAGACTTTCTTCTGGTCTCCACCACACCGGCCCCCAGTTTGGCAAAGCTTATTAAGTAAGATCAGATTGATGACTGCAGGAAATTGGAAGCTAAATGCTCACAAATGTTGACAAATGGCATTCCCCCTCCTCCTTTTCCCCACTCGCAGGGGGAAAGGGAGGCCTTATGTGCCATCCAATAACATTAGGCAGACTGTCCATCTGTAATGCAGTGACCTTGGGGAATAGCATTTACTCAATTGCAAAACATTCTCTGAGCCGCGGACCACTTTCTTATTGTCATGGGTGCCGCCATCAGGCTGGAAACTGCTCTCCTCGATATCAGCATTCGACAGGCTTAGGCAAATGAAATGGACCAGAGGCTTCTAGGAGTTCCACTGAGCTGAAGGTGAAGCATCATTACATTGACCTGGCTGTTGGAAACATGGGAAATGGATGGGGGAGCAGATTTCATGTCATGGTGTATTCCAAAGAATGCATGATGGAGAATCTTCCTCTAAGGACCTTGGCAGAGGGACTTGGAAAGCTTTCTCTGCATCGCCAGAGGAGGAGCTGTTGGTGTGCTCTCTGCTGCTCTTTAGCGCCACCACAACTGATGACCAGACTGTAGCACTGCAGCTTGTACTTCGGCAGGCATTATGTGACTTCAGGAGCCGATCGCATCCTGTAAAGCTTCTCATCTTGGTCTTCTCTCAGCTGCTGTCTGACAGCTTGCTTGTTCCACACTTTGTTTCCCAAGCACTAGTCCTCATACCAAGGCTGGATGGGATATGATGGGGCAGTGTAGAGAGATCAGGTCTTCTGCTGACTTTGCCCACTACTGCTGAGCTGGATGGCTGGGGGAAACTGCTGGGGAAATGGTGTGTGTGTGTGTGTCAATGCCATGCAAATGCCATGACATCACTTCCAGCATGACCCAGAAGTGATGTCATCACATGAGAAGATGCTCTAGCGTCCTCTCAAAACTCTACTGTTAAACCCTAATGCTTGGGGAGAATATTAGAGCATTGCCCCTATGCGATGATGTCACTTCTGAGTTGCATCAGACGTGATGTCACCATGTTACCAATAATGTCACCGTGTTTCTGGCAAGGCCCACCCCCAGGTTAATCTCCGACGCATTGCCAGCCTGGCTATCCTAGGAAGATAAAAGAGCTGGGTAAACACAGAAGGGGCATATTAAAACATTGTTCTTCATTTGAAAAAATCAAGAGTTTGTGGACATAAAGATGGCTGAAAGTACTTGGGTATCTTTAACTAAAATATGAGTAAATTTTAGAGAAAACAGAGATGGGATAAGATATCAACACAACCCTCATGTAAGCCTGGAGGGTGTTTGCTAATGTAATACATGATAGTTAACGCACATGTTCCACTGGACTGACAGTGCGGTGTCTCTAGTGACTGCAGATGTCACCCCCAATCATGTAAATAAAATGTAGCATTTTGCATTTCAGTTAACCAAACGTTGGTTTGGACAAAGATATATTTTAACTGTTCCCTTTCATTATAACCGAGCGTGAATTCCCCACAGCTGCTTAGCTGCTGATGTCTTTTATGTTCTATTAAGAAAAGAATAGGACTTGTCACAATGGAATAATTGGTCGACTAAATTGGCAAAATAGAAACACATTTGGACAAGCTCACTTTTCAGCACAATCCTATGCAGAGTTTGTTGTTGTTGTTCAGTCACACAGTCAAGTCCGACTCTTCGCGACCCCATGGACGAGATCCTGCCAGGTCTTCCGGTCTTCCGCCGTCCTCTGAAGTTGGCTCAATTTCATGTTTGTTGCGTCGATGACACTGTCTAACCATCTCATCCTTTGCCGTCCCCATCTTCTTTGACCTTCACTCTTTCCCAGCATCAGGGTCTTCTCCAGTGAGTGCTCCCTTCTCATTTGGTGGCCAAAGTATTTGAGCTTCAGTTTCATTATCTGGCCTTCCAGGGAACAGTCAGGGTTTCAAAGGGTGAAGACTGGAGTAACCCTGCATAGGACTGCAGTGCTAGTCACCTTTTTGAAACAGTGAAGCAACTGGGGGATGGTGAAAACTGCCCGAGACCCATTAGAGCAGCTGCCACTCAGAGCAGGCAATACTGAGATGGGTGGACCAGTGGATTGACTTGGCCAGCTTTGCACATCCCTTTTTTAAATACTTTGTTGAGCCTTCAGGCAGGTTTTGGAAAAGCGAACGTCGTGAGGATTACCGTAAAATGGCTGCTACATGGGGAGAGTCCAATCACAAAATGGCTGCCATGACAAGTCTAGTCAGGTAATGCCTGCCACAGAAGTGTTTCTTTAGAAAAACCAGCACGTATCAGAGCAAACATTTCCCTCTCTTCCTCTTCCTCCTCCTCCTCCTCCTCCACCGCACCTTTTTCTTTCTCCCCTGTTGGGACCTAACTTGCCGCATTTCCATAATATTTTGTGCACGTCTGCTAGCAGGTAGTTTAATACTTACTTGCAGTGGCCCCGAACTAACTTTCTCTTCTCCCCAAGAAATTCCAACAAAATGTAGAAAACGTAAATAGGGTTGCCACCTCTGGAATGGGAAATTCCTAAGAGGGGGGTAGAGCCATGGGAGCATAGGGCTTGGGGAGGGGAGAGATCTCAGCAGGGTACGATGCCATAGAGTCCACCCTCCAAAGCAGCCAATTTCTTCAGGGGAACTGATCTCTGTCGTCTAGAGATCAGTTGTAATTCTGGGATGTCTCCAGGTCCCACCTGGAAGTTAGTGACCCTACATGATAGAAACTGGGGGGGGGAGCAACAAGAGGGAAGGAAGCAACATGTTGAGTCCACTCTGGCTTTCCCAGTTTGAGGAAGGGACTCCCCTATGGGATCCAGGTCACAGGGTTGCCAGGTCCCCCCTGTCCACCAGCAGGGGATGGAGGGGCAGGGTTACCAGACCCAGATTGGGAAACTCCTGGAGATTTGGGGGATGGAGTTTGGGGCGGGCAGGGGCCTCAGTGGGCTACAGTGTCATAGAGTCCACCCTCCAAAGCATCCATTTGCTCCTGGGGAACCAGTCTCTGTAGTCTGGAGATGAGCTGTAAGTCCGAGGGATTCCCAGGTCCCACCTCGAAGCTGGCTTCTCTATGAACATTTTGACGAGTGTGTGAGTAGGACACAGCCCGTTAGCAACTGAGTGAGGACCAGGGTCTATACCCCCTTCTTTTCCATGAGGAGAAGGAGGCAGAGTGATCTGTGGGCAGGAAATGCTCCCATCAAGGCAAGGCAACAGGATGTGAGAGGGAAGAGAGCCCCTGTGTGTGTGTTTGGGGAAGGGGGTGTAACAGTTCTTGGCAGGGAAACAAGAAGTCAGCAACCATCTGAGTAGGTGTGGGAAGAGACACTGAGCTTGTCTGGAGGTTCTAGCAGGGGAGCGCAGCTATCGTATACCCTTGACCGAAGAACGGTGCACTCCTTCTATCTGGGATGGTCGTCCTCTTCCACCGAATGTGCAGCTTCGGGAGGGATGCACATGGAGCGGTGAGGGAGGTAGGGGACACCCGCCTAGCCAGCCAGATCAGCCGAATCAACCCTGGCGGTCAGTGGGGTGACAGATGTCGCAGCCAGATCGCCCTCACATCCTGACACTGAGAGCAGTGTTCCCTCTAAGCTGAGTTAACGTGAGCCGGCACGCCGTTCTTTAGCCTCCGGCTCACACATTTTTGCTTCGGCTCAGGAAGGAGGGCTCTGGAGCAAACTTAACTGATGCAGCAGCCCAATCGCTCGCTCGCAACTTGCATGGCCAGTAGCTCACAAAGTAGAATTTTGGCTCACAAGAGTCCACGGCTTAGAGGGAGCATTGAGAGTGAGTGAGGACGGAGGGAGGCTGGGGTTGCCAGCTCTGAGTTGGGAAATACTTGAAAATTTGGGGCAGAACCCGGGGAGGGCAGGGTTTTTGGTCGGGAGGAATAGAATGCCATAGAGTCCACCCTCCAAAGCATCCTTCCCCGCCCCCCCCCCAGAGGAACCGATCTCTGTAATCTGGAGATCAGCTGAAATTCCAGGAGATCTCCAGGCTCTACCTGGAGGTTGGTAGCCCTAAAGGAGGCACCAAAGAGCAGAGATAAGAGAGTGCAGGGAGAGAGGCTCCCGACAAGGCATACCTTGGGAATAACTTCCTGCTTCTCCCATCTCCCACCTCCCTCCCTTCTTTTCAAGGTCTCTGCCCTACCCCTTTCCTGTTCCTAAACTGACCCCAGCTTTGCACTTGCTGTGCCCTAGTAGAGCTGATTAACTGTTGTAATATCTCCCGCAACAGTTGGGACCACTGTTCCCGCTAAGCTGAGTTGGTGTGAGCTAGCTCACAGCTTTTTAGCCTCCGGCTCACACATTTTTGTCTTCGCTCAGGAAGGAGGGCTCCAGAGCAGACTAATTGATGCAGCAGCTAAATTGCTTGCTCACAGCTTTAATGGCCAGTAGCTTTTTGCTCACAAGACTCCACAGCTTAGAGGGAGCACTGGTTGGCACCAACAGTGGGGAGGTAGGGAAGCAAGTGGGCACCAAGACGCACATCAGCAGGCAACATGGCACCCATGGGCACTACGTTGGCAATCAGTGAGCACGGTGCAAAAAGATCTCCGGTTGGACAAATGTGCAATTCCCTCCCTCCCTCCCTCCCTCCCTCCCTCCCT
>NW_015172589.1:391621-432469 GCF_001447785.1 Gekko japonicus
CCTCCCTCCCTCCCTTTTCTCCCTTGTGGAGCTCAAGTTTTTCCCCAATATAATACAAAAAATACACAAAGAAAATAAACAAAATAACAATTATAAAAACATATTAATGATCATATTTTAAAAATGTCAGTTAGGACTGCCGATAAATAAAAACCTAAAGCATTCAAAGACAGTCCTAAATAAAACGGTCTTGAATGGTCTCCTGAAGACTGACAGTAGAGGGGGCCAGGCACACTTACCCAGGCAGGTTGTTCCATAACCGTGGGGCTGCCACCAAAAAGGCCCTCTCTCATGAGCCCGCCAGACGAGCTTCTTTGATCGGTGGGACAGCCAGGAGGGCCATCTCCCTGCCATCTTAATTCCCAGGCAGGAAATCATGGGAGGAGAAAGTCCTTCAGACAGATACAATGAGCAACGCTCCCGTTGAAACAGTAATCCTCCCCCGCGTCTTTTCATCTTGCCTCTTCAGAGCATAGAATCCAAGGAGAGTCTACGTAATGAAGCTTGTGCCTTGAGTTACCCTCTTTCTCTCCCTTGTCCCCAACGGTACATTTATTCCATGCCCCTTTCCATTGATTGCGGACTGTTAGCCAAGGCCAGTTGTCATACCAGAGACAAACTCAGCCGCTGCTTAATAACGTCCTTGCAAGTAGTAGCACTCCCTCTTCCATTTGTTTCTCGCAGTGACGTCCTTGTGTTCCTTGGATTTAAATGGATGCTATTATTTGTTTTGTGGATCAAGGGAAGAACATTTATTTATTTTTTTATTTTTAAAGAGGGAATCGAGCTGAGGAGGGATTCAGAGTGCAAACTCTTAGCCTTTGCATTATGGATTTATGCACGCACTCTGTATTTGCCCAGGTGATTTCCTAGCCTCACTGAAATCCAGCAAGGGAAAGCCATGTGGCATTCCTCCGGGGAGTGCTCTTTCAGCTCCGTGACCCGAGGCTTGGTGCTCATTGATCCCAGGCTTTGATCAAGCGAACCCAGACTGAGTGTTTCTTTAAAAAGTTTGGAGCGAGTCATTCTGACATCTTCAAGATCACTCTCTTTTTTCTCTCGATGGGGTACTGTTAACAGCAGCAAGAGGCCACCCCCAAATGATTTACAGATGTCATCGCTGGAGGGAGAGGAAGAGATGTTCTCTTTGGTGGAAGAAAAACTGTGAATTATCTAGCCTGCCTGTGGAGGTCCTAGGGTTGCCACTCCCGACCCCACCCTGGCCACCAGCTAGGGATGGGGGATCGGCTCGCAAGATCCAGTTTGGGAAGCTCCTGGAGATTTGGGGAGGACAGGGACCTCGGTGGGGTACAAGTATGATGCCATCAAGTTCTCCCTCCAAAATATCCATTTTCTCCAAGGGAACTGATCTCTGTAGTCTGGAGCTGAATTCTGGAGATCCCCAAAATTCCACCTACAGGCTGGCATCTCCAGAAGGTCCCAGCCTGGCTTGGAGGGCCTGAACCTCCCAGGAATATCTGGGCACTGGCCTCAGATGAGGAGGAGGAGATTGGATTTATACCCCGCCCTTCACTACCCAAAGGAGTCTCAGAGCGGCTTACAAACTGAGAGCTCTGACAGAAACTGCTCTTTTTCAAGAACAGCTGTGCCAGAGTTATGGCTTGCCCAAGGTCATCTAGCCAAGTGCAAGTGGAGGAGTGGGGAATCAAACCCGGCTCTCCCAGACTAGAGTCCGCGCACTTAGCCGTTACACCAACTGGAGGAGGGCAGCAGGCTCTGGATACTGGGCTCCTCCTCTCCCCTGGCTTCCCACTAGCTTTTCCAGCATCCCGCCAGACTCCGACCCCCAAATCTCAAAGTATTTCTTAACTCAGACCTGGCAACGCTATTTATTTAAATGTGTTTTGCTGAATGTATTCTCGAGTCAGTTGGATTCCAGTTCACGTTTTTTAAAAAAATAAAAATTATTTATTTATTTTAAATATTTTAAATATTTCTATCTCACATTACTTCCTCAGCTGCTAAGCAATTTGTGAATACATACAAACAGTATAACAGTCCATCAGCAAGATAAAAACAACACACAGGATGAAAACCTAGCAAGATCTGCCAGAACAGTTTACCCTCCATCAAATGTCTCCTGGAATGAAACTGTGAAGAAAAATAAAACACAGAACATCAAAGCTATTGGGGGTCTAAATGATCTAAACGGAGGGAAAATTCTCACTTTACAATATAGCTAACGGATATTCCTACAGCAGTGGAGATAAGGATATATCTCATAATATGTCTATGGCAGTCTTGTTCTCTTCCCTCCCTCACATTCAGGATTTTCGCTTTTTGATTCTTCTCTCCTGCTGAGCAGCCCCTATATAGTATCGATTTTCTTTTTATTTGTTTGTCTATGGCTGTCCCGCCCAGTAGTATATATTGATGCTGGCCCAGCCCAGGGAACTGAACGAAGAGACAAAATCACTTTCTTATGTTTTTGAAAGTTCAAAATAAACAAAATGTTTTACTTGACTTAGAGGATGAAAGGTCAGGTGGATCAGGGGTAGGATGTATGAGGTGAACCGATAATAAAACTGAGGTAACTTTGTAATCACACTAACTCCAGATGATTTGTTGCCAACAAATATGTGTTTCTGGTATTCAAAAAGGTCTTTTAAAACTTTGAGGAGAGAGGCTTTCTTTTTAGTTTCTGCTTAAGCATAGGTTTCTGAGTTTCACTGACTCTTAAAATCTAGAAGGCAGGAACATACAACCAAGTTCTCAAAACCCTTCTATATATACAAACCATGGATCACTCCTCTTTTAAGAGCTGTCTCCCCTTTTGCTGGGCAGGGATTATTTCTCTTAACTAAAAGTAATTTCCCTTTCCAGCTTGAATGGAGATCCTCTCACTCCTTTTGCCTCCTTCCCAGTCCACAGTCAGTGCTTAATTGTCTCTTTAACTTTCAGTTCCCAACTGTCATTTCTTAACTGACTCTTTTCACAGAATTCTGTTGGAACAGCCTGTCACTCAAAGGTTCTCAGACCCTGTTAGGCATCAACGTATTTTCAAATTTCATAGCTCTATGAAGTCTCAAGGAAGGGGCTGTGGCTCAGTGGCAGAGCATCTGCTTGGCTTGCAGAGGATCCCAGGTTCAATCCCTGGCATCTCCAGCTAAAAGGACCGGGTATTAGGTGATGTGAAAGACTCAGCCCAACACCTTGGAGAGCCACTGCCAGTCTGATGGACCAATGTTTTGATTCAGTATAAGGCAGCTTCATATGTTCATACGTCTATTTGAGCTGAAAACTGCATGGGGAAGGTGCCAGGGGTTTGTCTTCTGTTGATATTGAGGGAAAGGGAATTAAATAACTATTATATAATCAATTATTAGGGTTGCCAGCTCTAAGTTGGGAAATCCTGGTGATTTGGGGATGTATCCTGGGGAGGGTGAGGTTTCATGAGGGAAGGGACCTCAGGGTCAACCCTCCACAGTATCCATGTTCTCCAGGGGAACTGATCTCTTGTCTGGAGATCAGTTGTAATTCCAAGAAATCACCAGGCTGTATCTGAAGGCAGGTGACCCCACATAGTAAGAGAGAAAAAATCCTTAGCAGAATTTAGAATGATTTTCCATTTAATTGGAATCATTTCCTAAGACACATCCATTTCTTAAACAAGGACTTTGATTGGGCCTCTTTGACCCTAATATTAGATTAATAAAATTATTTTTTTACAGCTTTAGGAAGGTTAAGCCAATAGACTGAATCAAGAAAGGTCACCTTTAAAGAGAGAACTCTTCCATCCACAAAGAATAATAAACTTTGACGCATTTTTGACTGCCTCGCTTTTGGTTTGATGGAGCCCCCCTTTAAGCACGCCCTGGTTGAACAAAATCTGATCCATATGAGCGGAGCTCTGCTGATCAGGTTTTAAAACAAAGAGAAATCTAATTTTCTGCTCAGACGCATCACAATTACCATTATTCAAAGCAATCTAACAAAGAGAAAAAAGCTGGATGGGTATTTATATAGGCAAAGTTCTCCGGTGTGAATGCAGCTTTTAATGTGACAGCCCTATTCATTTCCAGGGCTAAATGTTCTCCGGAGATTTTGGCCACGGGGCAAAGCTGGTTACGCATTCTGCATTAGTCACCCTTTATTTCCTTTTTGGAACTAATAACTAATCATTTCCTGCACCCCAGCACCATTTAGAAGGCTCTGCTGGTAGGGTTGCTAACCTCCAGGCGGGGCCTGGAGAGCTCCAGGAATTACAAATGATCCCCGGGCTACACAGATCAATTCCCCTGGAGAAAATGGCAGCTTTGGAGGGTAAACTGTATGGCATTCTACCTTGCTGAGGCCCCTCTCCTCCAACCCTGCCATCCCCAGGATCCACCCCTTAATCTCCATGAACTTCCCAACCAAGTGTTGGCAATCCTGTCTGCTATAGATGGAGCAGGTATCCTACTATCGAGGAAGATCTCCTGGCCTGGACCCCCTGGTCCCCACCACTGCTTGAAAGTCTGGTGTGGGAAAATGTGTGTGGGGAGGCTCTGTGCACCAAAGGGGAAGTGAATCCTAGAGTGTTGCCCCATTTTTGCACCAGAAGTGATGTTGTGTATTGGGGTATTGCTGTTGAGACCCCCCCACACACACAAACCAATTGTACTGTGGGGGTACCAGTTGCTGACAATAACCTGTTAGGCATTCACACAAAAGTTTTTCATTTACTGGTTTCCTCTCCCACTTAGTTACTGTACTAGCATGGCAGTTTACAAAGAGACACACAGAGCAACAAGCTCTTAACCTGAGGAACTCAGTCTTGGGGGCAGACTTTGTGGGACGAGAGGTCCGTGAATGGATCCTCCATAATTAGCCCTCTTCCCACTACGTCATGATTTAGATCCAGATTGGGTCCACCATGAAGCTGCAAGAAGATCAAATCAATCAATCCTAAAAGAAATCAACCCTGACTGTTCCCTGGAAGGCCAAATAATGAAACTGAAGCTCAAATACTTTGGCCACCCAATGAGAAGGGAGCACTCCCTGGAGAAGACCCTGATGCTGGGAAAGATTGAAGGTCAAAGAAGACGGGGATGGCAAAGGATGAGATGGTTAGACAGTGTCATTGATGCAACGAACATGAAGATGAGCAAACTCTGGAGGACGACGGAGGACAGGAGGGCCTGGCGTGGTGTGGCCCATGGGTTCGCGAAGAGTCAGACTCGACTGTGCGACTGAACAACAACAACAACAACAGTGCATCCATTCATGGGTCTCCCATTGTCAAGGAGTGAGGTGCAGATGGCAAGAGATAAATTTAGCAGAGAAGAATATATGCATTTTCACCTTTCTTAGCTTAGTTTCCGTGTCCTGCAGTTAATTGCCCCTAAATTGTTTCGGTGTCGTACTGTGGTGTTGAGAACTGATTCAGCAGATGAGTAGCTTTATCAATATCCTAACAAACAAAACGTGAATAAAATTATGATGATATTTTTAAAAAAATTCAATTCAACCTGCTAAACCAGACAGAAACAATATCCAATGGTGTGTGGTTGTAACCTAAGTGAACCACTTTTTTTTTTTAAAGAAATTTTATTTTCATGGAAATATCAACTTCATGGAAATATCAACTTGATGCAGGTGGTTCCAAGGGAAAAGTACCACTTCTGAAAAGCCCCTACCACTGTTCACCATTTTCTCTTGATCGAAGGCGCCCGTAAACTATCCAGTGTCTCAGAATTTATTCCTTGTGCCAACACATCCATAGGCAAGGCAATCTATCTGACCCTGAAGTGAGCCACAGTGCCACCCTACAAGTGGCCGGTCTGGGAACTGCAGCCTCAGCCAACCCAGAAGAAGCATGTGACTGGAATACCCAATCCGAGCAGGCCTGGGACTATATAAATTCTGCCTCCAAGTTGGCTCTTCAGTCCTAGTAGCTTGTGGAAGGAGCTAGCTCTGGCTAGCCTGCTGTATTGGACTGGCCCTTACACCTACTTATGACTATGCCTGTTTCATTGCACATGATTTCCTGTTTGGTGACTTCCAGCATGTGACTTCCAGCTTCTTGACCAGGGAAACTAGTCCTTTTGGAATTGGTCCTGATTGGCACTGACAACTCCTAAAGAATCAGCCCTGAAGAAGAACTTAGTGAATGGGCTTTTATAGGAAGAGACCAGTTAGGGCTTTAATGCAGAGAAGGAAGAGATGTTAATGAAGAGAAGGAACTAAGTTCAGAGGCCGTCTCTAAAATCCAGAATTTTTTTTAAAAAGTAAAACTCCGATAAAGAGAATCTGAGGTTTATTTATTTATTTCATTCATACCCCACCTTGCTTCCCAGCGGGGACCCAGAGTGGCTCCTTTTCTCCATTTCATCTACACAACAGCCCTGTAAGGTAGGTTAGGGTGAGAGACTATGACTGGCCCAAGGTCACCCACTGAGCTTCCATGGCACAACTGGGGATTTGATACTAGTTCAATACTCTTAACCCCTACACTACACTGGCTCTCAGTATGTCTAGATTCCTAGGCTATCTGGTTGACCCATGTTGAAAACCAAATGGTGAAGAATGGATTTGAGCCCTGATTCTGCACTCCTATGTCTGAGGTAAGGGGGGACACATCTCCGGTTATAGTAAGAAGCCTCCTGGCCTGAGCCCCCCCATTCCCTGCCACCCCTGCAAGGGGGGGGAATGGGGGAGCTCTTTGGTGCCGCAACAACACGCAACCCCACTTCTGGTACAAAAATGGAAGTGACATCATTGCATTGATACGATGCTCTAGGATTCACACGCTGCTCTAGGATTCTCCTAAAAACACCCATGGAGTTTGATGATGAGTCCTAGAGCTTCACCTTGCCAGGATGTAACTCACTGCCACAGGAGGTGGTGGTGGCTACAAGCATGGACGGCTTCAAGACGGAATTAGATGAACATATGGGGCAGAGGTCCATCAGTGGCTATTAGCCACAAGGCATAGATAGGAACTCTCAGTCTGGGGAAAGTGATGCTCTGTATTCTTGGTGCTTGGGGGGAGGGGGACAGGGCTTCTGGTGTCCTGGCCCCACTGGTGGACCTCCTGATGGCACCTGGCATTTTTGGCCACTGTGTGACAGAGTGTTGGACTGGACGGGCCATTGGCCTGATCCAACATTGGCTTCTCTTATGTTCTTACGTACCTTGGTATGAGGCAGAAAAATTGTCGCCATTCCTGAATGCTCCCACTGGGTCACCAGCTGTGGCTGGCAATCATAGTCAGAGGACAAATAAAACATAATCTTTGTAGGGTTTTTGTTGATTTATTGGAAAGGAGTATTTTGGTTTTTGAAAACATTTTTATTCTTGTCGAGCCATTTGCTGACTTGTTGACTGGTTGTTTAAAGTAGTGTTTAATATTATGTCTATTAAAATGTTTTGAGTGTTTCTGATTATTGTAACTCCAGCAGCAGAAAGGCAAGTTATAATTTTTTAAATAATACATCTCAGCGGTGCTGAGTGATTTTGAGAATATAGACCTACA
The DNA here is from genome assembly GCF_001447785.1 of Gekko japonicus. Classification (NCBI taxonomy): domain Eukaryota; kingdom Metazoa; phylum Chordata; class Lepidosauria; order Squamata; family Gekkonidae; genus Gekko; species Gekko japonicus. Next base: position 399,099 of record NW_015172589.1, read on the forward strand.
GATGGCTTTGCGGGTGCCCTTCTGCTTAACCTATAATTGTTTTGTGCAGATTTCCAGCCCTGGTTTAGAACTTCAGTTCCACACACACACACCCGTGCCCACAGGAGATTTCTCATTTTCTTCCTTCTTTTATCTCATTTCACAGATTTTCTCCTTTCATAAAATAAAGATGAACAAAAGCCAATTTTGCACGCGCTGCTAAACCTCGCGGCGGTGCTCTGGGAAATACACCAAGGGATCCCTCCTGATGAATAAATAAATTCAGATATCAAGATGGTCCCACAAACACTGCCATCTGGCTTTGTAAATTTGATCAGGATACTTATTGCATTAAGGACCCTGCTAATTTGGGGAATTGCCATCGGAGGTACCCAAGTGCAATGGTGATTTTTAAGACAAATAACATTAATCGGCTTTGCATTTTGCGCTACGTTTATATGCTTGTGATAAATTCATCTAGATTAGGTAAATGGACTGGGATTCATGGAGCTAGAAGGCATCTAATGGATAGTTTGGTCTTGCAGCAGAGATCAGAACAGATCTGCCTCTGCTATGATTGTGTCCAGGTTGTCTGCTACTCATGTTAGACTGGAAACAGTCCTACAAAAAATAATATATCTAGAAAGAAAATATATTATATTTTCCTGCCTGACTCAGAAGAAGAAAAACACATTTGTTGAGATCATGATAGGGAAGAGATATTTAGTAGCAAAAACCTTTGCTTTATTCTAGAACCCAGAGGACTCGGTGCTAATGCTGCGGCCATCCTGGCAAATAGCCTGCTCAAAAATGGAACTTACTCTCCTCCCAGTGCACATTTTCGCTCAAGCTGAGCACCACGTACGTTCACAGTGTATGCAGTTTCAAATGAGGTGTTCTGATTGCATTTGTGTCTGCATGGTTGGAGTCATGCATGACTGTTTAGGCGGCTGGTTGGAAAGTGATGAAGGTACACAATCAGAATTTATTAGATTGCTGGGTGCAACTCTGGAACCGGTGAAAGATTAGTTCTGTGTGCCATTACATCACTTCTGGTGAAAACCCTGGAGTGTCATAGGGTAACTCTAGGAATTTCTGGAAACTGTATGGTAAAACTATAGCACTTCTGGCGATTCCTAGAACTACCCTCTGTCATTTCCGGGTTTTCACTGGAAGTGACGTAATCGGGCATGTGATGTTGCTGGGCTTTTAAAAAATAATTATCCCGCTGCCTTTTGGAGCAGTGGTGGGCAATGGGACCTGGTGCCGGGAGCAGTGTTCCCTCTAAGCTGAGTTGTGAGCTAGCTTACAGTTTTTTAGCCTCTGGTTCATACATTTTTGTCTTAGCTCAGGAAGGAGGGCTCCAGAGCAAACTAATTTATGCAGTAGCCAAATCGCTTGCTCACATCTTTAATGCCGGTAGCTCACAAAGTAGAATTTTTGCTCACAGGACTCCATAGCTTAGAGGGAGCATCAGAGTTCCTTTGCTCCAATTGGGTGACTAGGAAGCCTACTCCATCCTGAAGTGAAAAGGGTTTTAAAGCAAGGTGCGCATCCCAATTGTCAGCCACATGTTTGCGAGTGTACCTTCTGAGCATAATCTCACAGTTGCCGTCCTTCCCGGCATGAGCTCTGACTCACTCTCCTATGCCTCAGCTGCATCTCATTAACGACAATCACATCACTCATGTAGGCCCACATTTATCTTCCACCCACACAAACCTACCTCTATCTGGCTGTTTGTTCCAGCAAATGACTAACATCAGAGCGCCAACATTTCATTAGGCACTACAGGCATCTTTGCCACCTTTTAAAGTCCAACAGTGTTAAATTCCTTCCTTCACCAGGAATGTCGCTTCTAAATCAATGTGCAGCCAGTCCTCTGAGGACCATGAACATAATGGGATATGTCCAAGCAGATGCCGAATGATGGGATGCGTGTCAGTTACCTACATCAAGGTTGGCACACACACAGTTAGGGGTGTCAGGTTTCCACCGGAGGCGGGGGATCCCCCACCCCCAGTGGGCCCTTCCCACTGTCACTCAGCTGGGCAGCAAGAGAAAAATGAGGGGGGAAATGGAAGACATAGGCAGTGTCCTGCCACAATGATGTCACTTCCTGTATGACCAGAAGTGACATCAGTGTGTCACTGGGGTTGCTGTAGCGCTTGGGCAAAACTCTATGGTTAAATGCACATACAGTTAAACTCTGGGTGGGGAGGTTCCTGGGGCTTTGGGGCTGGAGCCTGACCACATACAGTAGTTCTTCATACCTTTGATTCTTATCCGCCTCTTGAACTGCTTCCACTGATGCTTTAATTTTTGGCTTTCCCTTGTTGCTTTGTCTTTTCTGTTCATTACTGATATTTTGTCAGCAGCACCAATCTTTTTTTTAATGGAACATGCAACCTGTAAACATTTCAATAAACAAATCCATAAATCTTTCTGCTCCTGCTACCCCATGAATGTTATGGGCAGCCCTCGCAGATATGCATGATCAAATCCTCACAAAATTCATGTTCTGCCTGAATCCTCAGAAGACTTCCAGGTCTCATGGCAATCCTAGAGCACATCTTTCTTCCTGAGTTAATGACCCCTCCCAAAAGACCCATAGAGAAACTGCACAGGGAAGTTGGCTAAGCTGTTGATCTATTTATGGCATCCCGTAAATAAGACAGAGATTTCACTTCCATGCCTTGCAAGACTGCATGTATAAGATGGGACCCTAGGTGTGTGTAAGGCTGTCAGACCTCAGGTGGAGACGGGAGATCTCTGAGAATCACAACTGATTTCCAGACTACAGAGATCAGCTCCCCTGGAACGTAAGAACATAAGAGAAGCCAATGTTGGATCAGGACAATGGCCCATCCAGTCCAACACTCTGTGTCACACAGTGGCCAAAAATACCAGTTGCCATCAGGAGGTCCAGTAGCGGGGCCAGGACACTAGGAACCCTCCCACTGTTGCCCCCACCCCCAAGCACCAAGAATACAGAGCATCACTTGCCCCAGACTAAGAGTTCCTATCTATACCTTGTGGCTAATAGCCACTGGTGGACCTCTGTTCCATATGTTTATCCAATTCCCTCTTGAATGGCTGCTTTGGCGGATGGACTCTATGGTACTTTATCCCCCTGAGCATGGGATATCCCACTCTGGTACTATACCCCCTTCCACAAACCCTGTTCTCTCCAGGATCCACCTCCAAATCTCCAGGAATTTCCCAACCCAGTGGTGGCAGTCCTAGCTTTGTGGCATATTGGGTACACAGAAAAGATGCTTGGTTGGTGGCTATTCTCCAGGGCTAGCAATCAGTTATGACAAGTGGAGATGAATTCCTTAGACCCACCCTCTGCTCCAGGCACCTTGGTGGTCACCCAGATCAGCTGCAGCGATGGCAAGTGGATATCTGGTTTTTAAAAAAATACTGGGACACAGACTCACTAGTGATGGAGGAGGTAGTGCTTTGGTATTATACTCCACAGGTGTTAGATCTTCCTTGATTCCCTATGGAAGCCTTTATTCAAAAGCAAGTAAATCATAACTGGAATACATTGCCTCTCTACAAGGGATATTCTTTCATTTCCTCTGTGCTGCGTCTTTTGTGTATTTCGAAACCGATTCTGACAGCAAGAAACATCGGAGCCTTCTCACAGGTGTTCCTGGTCTGCATAGCTTAGCTTTTGGAATTTAGCATCTGATCTACATTCACAATCGGCTTCCCGGTCCTCGGTGTAGAATCTCCAGCCCGTCAATTGTAGATCAGAAGGTAATAAGCCCTTTCAGAATCTGACAAGAGACTGTATTTTCTCGACACGCAGGTCTAACTCCCATCAATATTGAAGCCAAAAGCACACAGAGAAGGTTGTTCTTCAGTGGGTTGGGGATGCGAGAAGGTATATGTTTGTTTTGTTAGAAGGGCCTTTAGTGAGAAGCGCGTGTATAGGGTGAATGTTAAGTGATTCACCTAAGGTCAGAAAGCAGATGGAAAACAATGCAGCTGGGGGACATGGTCTATTGACTCCATCTCTGCAGAGGATTTTGAACCTGCCAATAAGAATACCTACATTTCTAATGTTTTAGTTATCATTAACTGCTTTTGAAGGACAGCAAGCACCAACAATAAAAAGGAAGAAAGAGAGGGAAAGAACGAAGGGTTTTGGTCTTAGAGACTGATATGTCCACTTTCCAATTTAATGTAGTGTTTTGGCTGGCAAACTCAATTTCAGGTTTCTTATTCCCCCCCATTTTTGGCCCCCAATTCCTATTTCAATCTTGCTTCTTTATTGCATGACTCAAACCCAAGATTCCTTATTTTTATGCCGTTTTCTAATTCCTTGCCTCCAAGTTTCCCCAATAGAATGTACACTTTCCCCAACATTATTAGAGAGCTTCCGCCAGTCAGTAGAGAGAAATGACCTTGGTAGACCAATGGACTGATTTAATATCCCCATTCATATGTTACAGTGAATGTGTGCGCATACTGCCTCGATGTGTGTACGTCTGTTTGCAAGACCTCCTTGTTGTTGGACTCTCCAGAGGAACTGGTTGGTCACTGTGTGAGACAGGATGCTGGACTCGATGGACCACTGGTCTGATCCCAGCAGGGTTCCTACTGGAAGCAATCAACGTGACATACACAAGATGCATTGTGCTTTCTGTTAATTACTGAAGAAGAACAATACCCAGCCCTTGATTACATTAATCACATAAAGGTTCAAAAACCCCAGACCTTGGCCTCATCCACGAATTGCAAGGGTAGAAGTCCATCTTTTACCAGTGTGACAGTGATTACAACAAGATAGTCAGAGACTGCTAAGTAAGGCAATTAAAGAAATTTGAGCCAATTAATTGTATCTGCTTTAATTGATTCAATCTGCATGCATTTGCCGATGAACACAAACAAACACTGGGAGGGGGGGGAGGCATCCTTTGTTTTTAGAGGACACAAACACAGTGGGCACCGTCTTCCAAAAGGCATACCCGCTGGGCTGAAAGCAAAGGGGCACGGCCTTTTCCATGATTCCGCCACTGACAGTTTTTGTAATGACTTGCAGCAAAACCCAATTTATTTCTGTAAAAAAATACCTGCCTGATGAACTGGTGTTCCTTTTCGGTCCTTTAAAAGGGGGTTGGGTCAAGGAAGTAACAACTAGCAACTAAACACTGCATCCCTAATTCTGGCGTGCATCTAATCAGCGTTAAGTAACTTTTACGTCTGTATCCGGGAAATGCTGCTTTACCATAGAGGTCGAAGGATAGGTCACATGACTACTCTGCATGCAGCCAAGTGTTTCCTTCCTGGCTGATTGCACCACCTTGTCATGAATGAGTTATCCGAGTCATTTCCATGAGCACAAATTGACTTGAGATATTGCCCATTCCCCCCATAACCTGTGCTCATGCTGAATTATGCAGATAGCCCATTTGCCATGTTGGAGAGGAGCCATAGCACAGTGGCACAGCACATGATTTGTATGCACGAGATCCCAGATTCAGTCTCAGCTATGGGTCTCGAGTACCAGGGATCAGAGAAACCTCTGTGTGTGACCTTCAAGAGTTGTGGCTAGTAACAGTCAGGGGTCATTTGGGGGGGGACGTGGGGGGACGCCATCCCCCCGGGTGAGGTGCGGGAGGGCGGGGCCTGGAGCTCCCTGCTGGTGCCCGCTGGAGGTCACCACCGGCTGTGGGGAGGACACACTTCCGGTGATGTCAGGGGGTGTGGCATATGCTAATGAGTTATGCTAATGAGTCCCCCTAGCTCTTTTTCTACAAAATGACCCCTGGACAGTAGACATTTGGGCTAGATTTGCAAATGGCCTGGGACTGGTGAGGGGCCGTGGCTCCATGGGACCACATCTTCTTTGCCTGCAGAAGGCCCCAGGTTCGATTCCCTGCACCTTCAGGTAAAGGATCAAAAGTCCAAGTGCTGGGAAAGACCTTTCTTTGCCTGAGGCTCTAGAGAGCTGCTGCCGGTCATGGTAGAGAGTGGTTAAAATGTGGAATTCGCTGTCAGAGGATGTAGTGATGACCACAGGAATAAACAGCTTGACAAGAGGACTAGATAGATTCATGGAGGATAAGTCTATCAATGGCTACTAGCCATGGGGACTGAGGGGAACCTCCACCTTCAGAGACACTAAACCTCTGAATCCCAGAGAAAGAAGGCAATATCAGGGGAAGGCCGTAGCAGTGTTCCCTCTAAGCTGAGTTTATTTATTTAATTTTATTTGACCTTCGATTTGGTACCCCGCTCGAACCCCTAGCAAGGGGTCTCTGAGCGGCTTACAGATATTAGTGGTGCTAGTCACCCTTTCCCCCTAACTAGGGCCACAATGTGTAGGGGATGGGGGAACCTACCAGCACCCCCCTATGGTGGTCGTTGTTCTTTCTTCCGTTGGCTTTTTTTTTTTTTTTTGGCTTCGTCTCGGTCGGGTCTCCGGCTGGCAGGCGTCCTTTCCGGCGTTCGGTGTTTGGTGGTAGCTGTTCTCTTCCTCTTTCTGCGCGCGATTCCGCCTGCTTCCGGCCTGGCCACGTCCTTCCGGCTCCGCAGGGCTGGTGCTGGGCGTCTGCGCACGCGCCTTCTTTCCTCCGCGGCAGCCTCGATGTAGTCTTCCTAGCCACCAGGGATCGCTGGTGCAGACCTCGATCGCGTCCGTCTGCCGCTGCCACACCACCACGCCATCTGCTGTTTTACCGACTCAAGCCGGTACTCACCGCCGCCATCATCGCCGCCGCTGCCGTCGTTCTTCCAGCCGCCATACAGGGTGCCCCCCACCCATCTAAGGGTGGGTACCCATTTATCTACTTGCAATTAAGTTGCTTTCGAACCGCTGGGTGGGCGGGAGCTGGGACGAAGTTCGAGAGCTCACCTCGACCATAGTGGCTGTTCGAATGATGTTACAAGGCAGGCATTTAACTACCTGTGCCACCGCTCCTAGATCACAGTTTCTTCGCCTCTGACTCACACATTTTAGTCTTGGCTCAGGAAGGATGGCTTCAGAGCAAACGAAATTATGCAGTAGCCAGATCGCTCGCTCACAACTTGAATGCCAGCAGCCCACAAAGTAGAATCTTTGCTCACAAGACTCCACAGCTTAGAGGGAGCATTAGGCCCCAGCCTCTCTGCCCTGTTGTTAGCCTGCTAGAGGAACTGGTTGGCCACCATGTGAGAAATGCTGGACTCGATGGACCATCGGTCTGATCCAGCAGGGCTCTAATTATGTCGACCATTCTGAGTAGACAGACTGTCGCCTAATTTCACACACGTTGGATAATGCACTTTCGATGCAGTTTAGCAATTGTTTGCTGTAAAGGATTGCTAAAGAATGTTGAAAGTACATTATCCAACGAGTGTGAAATTGGTCTGACTCAGTACAAGACAGTTTGCATAACTTCACAGTGAAATTTAGGCAAAAATCCTGCGGTGTTGTAGTCATGAGGGAAGTTGACCTGGAGGAGTAAGGGATTTACTCAACCGAAGATCAGCTGGCCTCACATGGCCCAGTCAGGTGATCTACAAATGCACCGCATGGACTTTGGACAGGGTTGGCCAAAGGCTATAAACAGGAAGGTTCTTTCATGGTAAGTATCTTGGAGATTGGTTCAGCCCTGGTTGCTAGACTTTAGCCTCCCATAAGGCTAGGAAGAAGCAACCAGTAGAAGAACTGGGGACCCATTCTGAAGCTCTTTGAGACATAGCTGCTCAAGATGGGGGTCAAGGGAGACTGCAAGCAAGAAACCAGAAGGAGATTGAGACTGGGAAGGGCAGCCATGAAAGAGCTAGGAAAGTAAGGATGTGTCACTTGACCAAGATCAAGATAATTGATGCAATAGTATTCCAGGGCTATTTTTGATCAGGAACGCACAGGAACGGAGTTCCGGCTGGCTCCCAAGTTGGCCGCACCCAGCAGGAACTCATTAGCATAACAGGCCACACCCAACAGCAGAAACTCATTAGGATTGGCTACATTAGGGGTGTGTGGCCTAGCATGCAAAGGAGTTCCTGCTACAAAAAAGCCCTGGGTTTTGACAACAAACAGGGTAAACAGAATAAGAAGCAAAAGGTGGGTGTGGCTGGATGAGCACACTTCTGGTAACATGGAGGTGCGGCCTAATATGCCAATGAGTTGTGCTGTCAGGGGTGTGGCCTATTATGCTAATGAGTTTCTGCTGGGCTTTTTCTACAAAAAGAGCCCTGGTATTCACCACTATTACATACGGGTATTGAAAGATGGACAATGAAGAAAGCTGACAGGAAGGTTTATTCGTTTGAAGTGTGGTGTTGGAGGAGAGTTTTACAGATATCTATGGTACCATCTCCTCCATTATGTCCCTGGAAGGGTGCTGCTTTTTGGATAACAACACACTGGTAGTCCCCGGCCCTAAGGATATATTGCTGTCCTTGACCAGGGCTAGGGCCTTTTCAGCTCTGGCCCCAAAGGGGTGGAACTCTCTGCCAAATACCATCAGGGCCCTGCAAGAGTCCCTGGAAAATACTACGATGTTGGGAAAGTCGAAGGCAGCAGGAGAAGAGGAAGGCCCAACAGGAGATGGATTAACTCAGTCAAGGGCCCAATCTGCATCTAGCATTTGCTCTGTTGTTTGACCAAACCCACACTGGAACAGAAAAAGATGTGGCTCAAAACCACATTCAGATATCCCGGGCCAACGTTGCACTGCCTGCAAAGTCACCTCGAATGGCCATAAAACAGCCATAAATCTATGCAGACGGTACCATAAAACCAAGAGATCAAATGAAATGAAAGCATCATGGAGTCTGGACACTGCCATAAAACCTGACAATCAAAGTGAAAGCGGCATGGAATGCAGAGGGGGATTTCTGTTCCAACGTGGGTTTGGTAAAACAGCGGAGCGAATGCTAGATGCAGAAGCCACGGCCCTCGGTTTGCTGTCGCTGTAAGTCAAAAGCGACTTGATGACACTTAATACACACACAAAGTTTTCAAGCCAAGCATTGGGCAATGCTTCTAGATGTGTGTCCATAAGTGTTTCAGGATGAACATAGGACTTTTCCCCCCACTTTACATATTTGTGGGAGAAAGCACCATGGCATTCATGACAAATACGATTCATGAAATAGGTGTGTAGTTAGAATGTGGCACCTTGCAGGCTGATCTGGATTTCCTTTAGCGTAAACACAATTGTTCTCTCTGCTGATTTGCTTCTGGACCCAATGCCTTTCGAGCCCTAAATGTCTTGGGAGCAGGATTCTTGATGGGCTGCTTACTCCAGGCGGTACCTACCCCATCAGCTAAGCTTTTCAGAGACCCTGTCTTCCTTTCTTGGTGGCGAAACATCGAGCAGGCGAGCAGGGATTGGTCCGAAGGTGCGGCGACGTGACGGCTTGGGCTCAGCCGGAGCCAACCAGGACAGAGGCCGGTGCAATGAGCGTCACATAGCCACAGACAATGGAACCACCCCAGCTGGAGCCACTACAGAGCCAAGCCAAAGCCACCACGCAGAAGCAGAGGAGAGAAAGAGCTGCTGAAGAACAGCTAGCCGGTAGGGTGCCTGGTAGGCATTCCCCTCCCCAATACTGTGTGTGGCCCTAGTTAGAAGTGTAAATTGTACTATGCAAACCACTCCGAGCCCTTTGGGGGTGAGCGGTCTAGAAATCGAAAGTTAAATAAATAAAATAAAAAATTCTTCCCTGTTTCAAGCTGAGGAGGGATGGCAGAAGAAGTAGGAACTTCTTGGTTACGGCACACCCATTGTGAAAACCCCTTCCCTCCATTATTCACCTGGTGCAAGATCTTTGGGGGGGGGGTTCGGTGCCAGATATCAAGTTTGCCCAAGCCTTTGGATGGAGAGGATAGGATAGAAAGTATGACCAGGAAACACACAAATGTTTCCCTCTGTTTTTATGAGGCCCATGACCGTGGAAAACTCCATTGGGTTAACCCAGGGATCCCTAACATGGGTGCCAGGGTGCCCGCCAACACCTTTGCTGGTACCCACCTAGTGTTTTTAGGAAGTAGGCACCCCTGGAATAGACACAGAGACTAGACCCAAGAATAGACATAGAGACTGGGTAGCTAAAATATTGATTTCTTTACTAAATATTCTCAAGCATACAAACAATATTCAAACATTCACACACACCATACAGAACTAAGAGAACAGAGGTGATTGATAGCTGATAGAGGGCTCAGTTATGGGGTGATACTACCTGTTCAGATGTGCAGAGGTCCGTGGAGATGTGTTTATGGCCTAAACCCAGAGGTTTAGGGGTGGTCTGCCAGTTGGCATCTGGGCAGAAGCACACAGTCTGAGGCCATGTGTTCTGATGGATATAGACATTGGGAAACAATGCAGACCAATTGAAGGTCTTGGGGACTGGTCTCAGGTGAGAACAATAGATTACATGGGCCAATCCTGGGTCCCAGGGGTGTATGATGCCAGTAGGGACAGACCTTAGGTATGACCAATGAGATCAGTGTCTGGATTAACAATGGCCTTGATTAAATCAGTTAGGTGCTGGGTGACTGTACTGGGGCTAGTTGAATGGATTTTATGACCATTGATAGTTCTACTAGGCAGTTGAATAGGTTCCCAGGTACAAACAAAAGATGGGAGATGGGTCCCTGATTAGCGTCAGGAAGGATCGTTAATAATTTGAATGTTTGATTGGTTTATCTCCTGAGGGATGCAGCAAGGAAGGATGAAGAATTTACACATAGACATGAGATGACACCAAAAGGGCTGGGTGAGGTTCTAGAGATGAGAGGGCTATTCGCCAGGTGGCCTCTGAATACCCTTTAGAAATGTAGATACTTCACCTGGTGGAACCCATTGTTATTCCATAAGCATATCTCTGCTGGGTGGAGGGGAAAACTGGAGGCTTCCTCTGAGGTTGCCTTATGAAACCTGAAAATGGAGAGCCCTTTTTCAGAGCTGTGGCTTGCTCTGTGTTTCAGAACCAGGAGTGCCTTCCTTGGCCCGAGTTTTGTGTGTCTCTGGGTCAGGTTAGAAGTGGGGTGCCCCTGCTGTTGGGGCTACCCATGAGTAAAGGCAGTGCCTCTGGCAACAATTGTGTTGCTGAGCCCACCATGCCGTGTCAGAGTTCCTAAAGTGCCCGCAGGCTCAAAAAGGTTGGGGAGCCCTGGGTTAAGCACTTGGAAGGTCAGAACACATCGCCTACCCTTCCCCCCACTGCGACTTCATTTGCAGGCTTACAGGGACACACAGACATCCTGCAGGTCCCCAGCTTATTTCGTCTAGACAAGCCACAGAAATGTTTACAAGATGTCAACTGTGCTTGTTGCGGAAAGGTCTTTGGAAGGGGTTCCGAAACCTTGCCATAGCTGAGCCACACACACCCCTCCCCCGGGCTGGGAAACAAATCGCCCGAACCTTGCCAAGTTGAACTCAAACAAATCAAAGATGGCTCGGCTGGCAAAGCACACTCTTGTGACAGGCAGAGATCCAAGGCAAACAATATATATAAAAAAGGAAGGGGATAGAAACTCACTGGAAGAAACTACCAGAAAGAACCTAGGAGCAGGGACGAGTTCAAATTCCTCATTCCATCGGAAAAATCCATATTCTGATTAGGCATCTCCGTTGTGGCCCCCCCACCTTGTGGAACGGCCTGCCCGAGGAGCTCTGGAAGGCTCCCGCTCTCCTGGCTTTCCGCAAACTATGCAAAACTGAATTATTCAAGAGGGCTTTTCCAAGCGGACAATAGTACTAAATGATTCATAAGGCTACTTGGAATAAGTGTTAGGGACTGTGATCTCTGCTAGGGTGTATAACTTGCTGGGACTAGGATCCTTCTGTGGAATGTTGCATTGTTTAATGTGACATGATGCCCTGAACTGGATAGCCTAGGCCAGGGGTGTCGAACAGAAGGCCTGGGGGCCAGAAGCGGCCTGTCCAAGGCTCCTATGTGGCCCCTGAGCAACTAGTGCAAAGGAGGGAACGGGAGACTGCTGGGGGGGAGTGGGTGGAGCCACTCCTTCAGCATGGTGGAACAACCTCATCTGCAGCAGTCACGCAGCGTGGGAGCGTCTGCCCAGTGCTGCACTGTGGGCTCTCCAGTCCACCCATACGGGTTTTCATTTGAACCCCCCTCCCAGCCCATGAGGCCCTGCAGTGAGGATACACCACCTCAAAGCTGTCCTTTATACACGTTATATCTCCGATATATGGCACACATGGCCCGGCCCGACAAAGTGACATTTATGTCAGATCCAGTCCTCGTAACAAACGAGTTTGACACCTCTGGCCTAGGCTAACCTGATCTCATAAGATCTCAGAAGCTAAGCAGGACTGACCCTGGCTGATATATGGATGGGAGACTCCCAAGGTATACCAAAGTTGCGACGTGGAGGCGGGCAATGGTAAACCACCTCTGAACATCTCTTGCCTTAAAAACCCTACGGGGTCACCATAAGTCAGCTGTGACTTGATGGCAAGAAAAAAAATTGTGTCAAGTCAATCCTCCTGCTTTTCTTCAGTTCTGTTGAAATTGCTGAGCGGTCGGGTTAGAACGGATAAGAGGAAGTACTTCTTCACCCAAAGAGTGATTAACACTTGGAATTCACTGCCACAGGAAGTGGTAGCAGCTACAAGCATGGATGGCTTCAAAAGGGAATTAGATAAGCATATGGAGCAGAGGTCCATCAGTGGCTATTAGCCACAAGGTATAGATAGGGGCTCTGGGGCAAGTGATGCTCTGCCATCTTGGTGCTTGGGGGGGGGGTCAACAGTGGGAGGGCTTCTAATGTCCTGGCCCCACTGGTGGACCTCCTGATGGCACCTGGTATTTCTGGCCACTGTATGATAACGAGTGTTGGACTGGATGGGCCTTTGGCCTGATCCAACATTGGCGTCTCTTATGTTCTTATGTTTTGAGACTCCCACTTGATTCTACACCCCTAACCCTATTGCATTGCTTATTGAATGTCCCATCCATGGGATTGTATTGCCTCTGTGTAACCTGCCTTGAGCCCAAGTGAAACTATAAATAACGTAAATAAATGAATCTCACTTGTGCAAACCAAACCTGCGATCCTTTATTTTCACCCCACTGTCTATGTCCTTGCACCAGCTTTTCCCTGTCAAATATACACATTTCCCCCCAGTGTTCTTTGTGCACTAATAAATCATCATCACATGTATACATGGGATGTGGAATGATATGGTATATAGCCTGATCTTGTCAGATCTCGGAAGCTAAGCAGGGTTGGTACTTCGTGGGAAACCACCGTGGAAGACTTTGCAAAGGAAGGCAAAGGCAAGCCACCTCTGCTGAATCACTTGCCTTGAAAACCCTGTGGGGTCACGATGAGTCGGCTGCAACCTGAATGTACTTTACACTCATAAGTATAAATGGAACAACGTTTGAGTATCGTTTATACTTATAGATTCAGGTGGGTCAGAGCATTTTTTGTAGAAAAAGCCCAGCAGGAACTCATTAGCATAATAGGCCACACCCTTGACAGCACAGCACATTAGCATATCAGGCCACACCCCCATGTTACCAGAAGTGTGGTCATCCAGCCACACCCACCTTTTGCTTCTTATTCTGTTTACCTTGTTGTCAAAACCCAGAGGGTTCTTTTGTAGCAGGAACTCCTTTGCATGTTAGGCCACACACCCCTAATGTAGCCAATCCTAATGAGTTTCTGCTGTTGGGTGTGGCCTATTATGCTAATGGGTTCCTGCTGGGTGTGGCCAACTTGGGAGCCAGCCGAAACTCTGTTCCTGTGCATTCCTGCCCCAAAATAGCTCTGGTTATTTAATGGATTATTATTGTGTTGGTTTTGATGTCAGCTGCCCCACTGCTGGACCTCCTGATGGCACCTGGTATTTTTGGCCACTGTGTGACACAGAGTGTTGGACTGGATGGGCCACTGGCCTGATCCAACACTGGCTTCTCTTATGTTCTTATGAAGGGCAGCCTAACAATTTGAATTTGATAAAGAAATAATATTTATTGACTTTATTTATATCCCACCTTTCCCCCCAATGGGGAAAGCAGCTGACATCCTTCTCTTCTCTTCCATTTCATCTTCACAACAACCCTGTGAGGAAGGGGAGGAGGAGAGGCTGCGACCGGCCCAAGGTCAACCAGCGAGCTTCCCTGGCACGAACCTGGGTTCCCCAGATTCCAGCCCGATATTTTAACCACTATACCGTGCTGCCTGCCATTTCTCCTGGGCTAGGTTCGATGTCCCAAGATTGCTTATCACCCATATCATACTAAAGAGATCCTGAAACAAAACCCTCTTTAGCTACTATGACTTTGAGCATGGCAGGGTACTTAAAGAGGAGCCTCTTGCCATTGGCCAGCCCAGAGGTCTGTCTCGTCCTTCTGGCCAGTCTCAGAGAGGTGTTGTCCACTCTTAATCCCTTCTGTGCCCCTAGAGGGCACAATCCTACTAAACTCAACAGGCTACACTTTGGTCCCAACCCCCGAGGTTCCACAATAAGTGGAAAGGAATAAATCCATCAATAAGCTTGATGCTGGGGTAGGGGTTTTTACTTGGGTACTCTTCCGAATCCATCCCTATTCATTTGTACCACACTGCACCCCCACAACCTCTCATACAACCCGAAGATATTTACTCCAGTAAAAAAGAATGTTTCTACTGCTGACAACTCTTTTCGTTTATTTATCCTGCCCAAGATGTTCAGAGTCACACCCTGACCTGGATGGGCCAGGCTAGCCCAGATCTGGGAAGAGGAGGAAGAGGGGGAGGAGGAGGAGGAGGAGGAGGAAGAGATTGGATTTATACCTCACCCTTCACTATCCGAAGGAGTCTCAGAGCGGCTTACAATCCCTTTCCCTTCCCCTCCCCGCAACAGACACCCCATGAGGTAGGTGGGGCTGAGAGAGCTGTTTCGAGAACTGCCCTTTCCAGAACAGCTCTGAGAGAACTGTGACTGACCCAAGGTCACGCCAGCAGCTGCATGTGGAGGAGTGGGTGATGGTTGCCCCAACTACCTGCCATCGAAGAGCTCCCAGGCCAACGGGCCTTAGACAAAGCCCGCAGAGTCCAGTCTTTCAGCGTTACCAACTAGCCATCTGTCAGTCTCCCAGGGCCAGTAAATGCAACGTTTGGCCATAGTTTAAACACTGTCATCTGTCCTCAAATGTTTCTGCATTTGAGCCAGGAACTCATGGCTTCTGGTTGGCAGGGCCCCCTAGGATGTCTGCACTATCATGATAGGACTAAGGTACTATTATTAGTCGGCTGATCTCTGGCTCGGCCAAGGCGTTAACCCTACAAAGTGCTGGGAGGCGCGCCTGGCTTGCGCTAACCAACCCGTAGAAGGCAGATGGGAGCCACCTTAAATGAGTGGCAACCAGATTTCTGGCATGAAACCCTCACGATGCCGGGAGGCCCTGAGTAGAATGTGGCGCTTGAAGGATATTGGCAGGCCTTCAGAAATACTCAGACATATGGACAGAAATTAGCAGTTGGGATGCGAGAGCAACAGGCAGCGAGAGGGGATAAAAGGTTTGCGACTATGGCAGCGCGTCAAACAAATGAGTAAAAGTATCTGTTTCCAAAAAACCTCTTGCGGACATACTGTAGAGCCGGGAAGGACAAAGGACGTCCCGATTTGAAACACCAGTGCTTTATCTAGTAGATTTGAAGCACTGCTGTCTTACCTACTGGATCGGAACACCCTCCAGATTAATCTCCTTGAGATAATTGCGTCTTGTGGCAAACTCGGACAACCATTGGAAGAGAAGAGCCCTTCCTTGTGAAGCAAGAGCAAGCGTCCCAAATGCTTAAAAACCCATCCTGGAAGCTTTTGTAGGGGTCAGGGGGACTGTCAGCTGATCTTCATGGGCCTATCGGTGCAAGAAGGTGTCCATACTGTAATGGCAGTGTTACCGACGTCCAGACAACAGAGGGCTGCCAACCCCCAGGTGCTGCCTAGAGATCTCCAGCTATTACAACTGATCTCCAGGTGACCAAGATCAGTCCCCTTGGAGAAAATGGCTGCTTTGGAGAATGAACTCTACGGCATTACAACCTGCTGAGGTTCCTCCACTGCCCAAACCTCACTGTCTCCAGCCTTCTCCCTCTCAAATCTACAGGTATTTCCCAACCCAGAGCTGGCAACCCTAGTCAGAGATTAGTTACCCTGGATAAAATGGCTGCTTTGGAGGGTGGACTGTATGGCATTGTAGTCCACTGAGGTCCCCTCCCCTCCCCAAACCCTGCCCTGCTCAAGCTCCACCCCTAATTCTCCAGGAATTTCCCATCCTGGAGCAGGGCTCTTTTTGCAGCAGGAACGCCTTTGCATATTAGGCGACACACCCCTAATGTAGCCAATCCTCCAAGAGCGTACAGAGCTCTTCTTACAGGGGCTACTGTAAGTTCTTGTAGGATTGGCTACATTAGGGGTGTGCCGCCTAATATGCAAAGGAGTTCCTGCTACAAAAAGAGCCCATAACATTTAATTATCTCCGTATAAACCACTCTACAATGAAAAACAATAACAATCTCTGTCAGAACAGTACAAACGATAGATAGATAGAACAAAGGAGAGGGGGGAAATGTCCAGTGAAACTTTCCAGATCTGTATAAATAGATCATGAGGTCTCAGATGTATTACGTCCCCCGTTGCGTCCTAAAAGACACCTCTCTCCACAAGTAAAAAACTCTTAGGCTTCTCCTCATCAGTTCATTCAGTTTATGGGAAGCTACTAGAAGTTTTTACAAAATGGACATATAGCTTAATGCAGGGGTGTCGAACTCATATGTTATGAGGGCCAGATCTGACATAAATGAGACCTTGTTGGACTGGGCCATGTGTGTCATAAAATGTAATGCCAGGTAGCGGAGATGTAAACTTTATAAAGGACACAAACACAAAGGGCTGTTCTTTTTATTTAAAATAAAAACATGCTTAAAACATTAACACTCTTGCAATATTTTGTTTATTTAACAGTGTCTGATAACTGACACCTCTTCCTCTGAATTATTACATCAAAATGTCTGTGTTGTTGCCATCTTGAGTATGCTGTTTAGGTGTGTATCTGTAAGCTGCAAACCTACAATGATGAGGAAGAAGCAGAAGACAGCCAGTTCCACTGCAGGGCTGATAGAAGCCTCTGGGGGCTTGATCCGGCCCCCGAGCCACATGTTTGACACCCCTGGCTTAATGTTTTTAGCAGGAGGAAAAACCTGCCATCAAAGTGAAAGCTGATAACAAACGCCTCCCAAATCAACTGAATCAGTATAAGGCCACTTCACAGGAAGACTGTTTAGAAACTTCGTTTGGTACCAAATACAGCAGCAACATTGCTTACTTCCACCTGACCTCCACATGGATACTGTCAAGAGAGAAGCCATCTTTGGAAGAAAGTTCCACTTAACATTTTCCCCCTTTCTCTGGTTCATTAACAACCGGAGTCAGCCACTCCCCCTGATAAATGGTTACCAGCCAAGGTCATATAGGATTGCCAACCTCCAGCTGGGGCCTGGAGACCTCCCAGAGTTAGAATTGATCTCACTGTCCCCTGACTCCACCTCCCAAATCTCCAGGCACTTCCCAACCCAGAGCTGGAACCCTATTTCTCAACCCCTGCTATTTAACTTACTCGATTCAGCTGGATGTAGTTAGGGAGGGGGAGAGAGTTTGCTCTCATCTAGAATCTCCCTCAAAGACAGCCCAATGATTGGTTGGAAAAGGTCAGGAGGTCTATGGCTCCCATTTCTACAAAGTGTAGTCTATGCTGCTAGGCCCAATCCTTTCCTTTATCCCACTCAGCCTTCCTGTTCCTGTATGCGTTACCTGTTTTGCCCCATGTTACACCTGGATGGAGATATACTGCTGTCACTTGGATTTACTAAAGGTATGATAAATTAATATCGACACAGCTAAGACCTATAAGTGTATTTACAGAGCTGGTTTTCTTATTTTCTGTGTACTTGGAACTGCCACTGCAACTAGATTGCTTTTAAAATCCATTTTCTTTAGTGTCCTTAACAAAATTCTGTTTTACCTTAAAGGTGTGTTGCTGTGAGATGCTGGGCCAAACCCAGGATAAACTTGGCTATATTATTATAGAGTCACTTGTTCCTGGGTCTCGGATCAGAGACAGGGGAACAAATCTCTCAGACCGAGGTGGGTCAGCCTTGACAAATAGATTACCTTGCCAGTCCTGAACAATTTGCTCTGGCCAATGATCTGCTTTGGAGTACAATTGAAGGTTTTGGTGCTTACCTTTAAAGCCCTCGATGGACTCGGGCTCATCAAAGATCATAATATTCTGTACAAACCTGCTCATCTGAGGCTTTGTTGAGTATGTGCCCATTTCCTGCAGTGAGACAGGTGCTGAAGAGGGATGGGGGTCTTCTCTGTGGTAGCACCACCTGTATGGAATGTTTCCCCCATCACCATACACCAGTACATTTAGGTGCCAGGTAGAATATTTTAGTGCTTAGTTTTATTTCTGTCTGGTTCACTCCTGTATATCAATCTTACAGCTGCTCTTAAAGCTTCTGAATGGATATGTACTCAATTGAGTGGGTTTGAATTAATTAATTAATTAATTAATGGCTGCTGTTGTAGTCTTTGGACATTGGCCACTGCTGCCTTTCCTGTTATTATTACTAGGAGGACCAGCTCATCACCCCAGACAAAGTACACACATTGCTTCCCCTTGAACCACCACCAGCTGTGTCCACCCTGAGTACCTGCAGCAACACTGTAGAGACTCATCTTTGACCCCATCAGTGGTGGTATAGATATAGGGGTAGGCTTGCCATTTGCTCATCTATGGCAGGTAAACCCCCTGCCTTTGGCTGCAATCCCCCGCCCTCAGGAAATTGAGTAGTGGGAGAAAAATGGCCAGGACATGGGCTTCATACTGACGTTCTAGGAATCTCCCCACCTCTCTATGATATTTACCATAAAGATTCGGGGAAATTCAAAGCAGATAAGAAAAAATATGGATTTAGAGAGGAGAAAAATGAAATTGAAACTGTCTGGGAGGGAGGAGGGAAAAAGGCGATTTCTACTGTATATAAAATTTTGTTAAAATGGTATAAGGAAGATGAGACGGTAAAAGAGCAAATGCTTAAATGGGCAGTAAATGTTAATATTGAGATCTCTATGGACTCTTGGGAATATCTGTGGAAAAATTCGATCAAGATCTCGTCATGTACCAATGTGAAAGAGAATTGTTATAAAATTATGTACAGGTGGTATATGACACCCAAGAAAATAGCCAACATGAACCAAAACTTTTCTAACAAATGTTGGAAATGTAGAAAACATGAAGGTTCATTTTATCATATGTGGTGGACATGTGAAAAAGCTGTGGACGTTTGGACTAGAGTTCACAGCAAAATGCAAATTTTTTTTAAATGTTCCTTTAAAAAAGCACCAGAAATTCTGCTCTTAGGACTTAAAATGGAAGAATTGAATATTACAAAAAGAACTTTATTTTGGTACCTGATTACAACGGCGAGAATACTCTATGCACAATGTTGGAAACAAGAAAGAATTCCAGAGTTAGAAGAATGGATACAAAAGACTTTGTTTATGGCTGAGATGGACAAAATTACGAAAAAATTGAATAACAAAGAAGATCAGGAATTCTATGAGGAATGGAGATACTTTAAAATTTACCTAGAAAAGAAATGGGATGTAAAGCACAATCTATTATACTTAGAACAATATTGAAACTAGAATATGATGTTATCTTAAGGTGTACTGGAGTGACGAGGGGGGAAGCATTGCGGGAAGCCACGGGGAGGGGGAGAGTAAAGTGGGGATATTGGGGGTAAAAATTGAAACATTAATGGAACTGATGACATGTCAATATTTTCATGAAAAATAAAATTGTGTTCTAAAAAAAATATGTGTTCTAAAAAAAAAAAGATTAGAGGAAATTCCTGGAGTGTCACTTGGAAGTGATGTCACATCCTCTCTAAACTCCATTCTCTCAGATACGGCCTTCAAAAAACCCCAGTATCTGCAGAGGCCATATTGGCAACCCTATTCAGGGGGACACACTCACTACCTACCACTCTACCAATGGCTGGGAACAAGTAGCGCTTGTCACCCAGAAACCGACGGACAAATAGAACGGGTCAATCAAACATTGGAACAATATCTTCGTTGCTTCACCAATTACCAACAATCAGACTGGTGTGAGTTGTTGCCATTGGCTGAATACTGTTACAACAACGCTTATCATGTATCCATTGGTATGTCCCCCTTTAAAGCGGTGTACGGCTACGATAGTCCCCCTCTCCCAATGCTGCAAGGGGAGGAAATTGAGGTCGGTGGAGACGCACAGGCTTGGTGTAGAAAGTTGCAGGAGGCCTGGCCAATTCTAGGTAAAACGTTAGACGAGGCCAAGGCCGCCTACAAAAAACAGGCGGACAGGGGTAGGGTGGAGGGTTGGGCTCTGACGCCTGGAGAGATGGTGTATGTGTTGACGAAAAATATCAAAATGTTGAGGCCCAGCCGGAAATTGGGCTGGAAGTACATTGGACCGTTTGAGATCAAGCGGGTTATTAATGACGTGGCGGTTGATGTGGTTTTACCAAAGAACCTGAGAGCTTTACATTCTGTATTTCATTTCAGCCTCCTGAAAAGGGACACGGGGTCCTCGGAGTGGCGAGAGAAACACACCTCGCCTTTACCAGTTTTGCTGGAGGGGCAAGAACATTATGAGATCAAATGTATTCTGGACTCTAAGCATAGAAATGGGAAATTGTGGTATTTGGTTGAATGGAAAGACTTTGGGCCCCAGCACCGGGAATGGGTGGAAGAAGGGGATATTCGGGCCCCTTACTTGATCTGACGTTAACCCTGCATTATTATCTGTATTACTTCATATGTTGATAGATGTTACCCAGCAACCCCAGCGCATGCTCAAAGGCGAGCAGCTTGTTAGCGAAATGCATAACATGTCAAGGGCAGGTGGTCAGATAAGGAAGAATGTTTTGGGAACTGCTTTAGTTAGGAGCCTGGGAAAATATATATTTTGAGCAAACTAGGCCGTTATGATTCTCAGCACTTTGGCGCTATTTACCCTGAGCGGGAAAACGTCCCATTGGTGTAAACCCTGTTTGAATCTCTTTCATGTTACCTGCTTGTATCCCTGTACGCCATTCTAAACAGAAATCTTGTAAGTGAAACACCTTTTAATAAAGTCATCCTCTGGACTGAGAGAAGTGGCTCATTAATCGATGGTATCATCACACCCTGTCATGTGTTGGCACCCATCCCCCTTTGTGCTACCACAAGCAGTGGCTTGGCCAAAGGACTAGACCTGATTACTAACAGATGTCTATGATACATTTTTAGTTTTCTGTCACTCAGAGCACCTGAGTGCCATGATGCCATCAAGCCAGCTATAATTTATTTATTTATTATTTATTAATTCAATTTATAGGGCGCTGCAGTGGATCAAGTGGTTAAGACGCTGAACTACAGGCTGGAAGGTTTGTAGTTCAGCAGTTTGAGACCCGAGTGCCGCATGACGGAGTGAGCTCCCATCCCTGGTTCCAGCTCCTGCCAACCTAGCAGTTCGAAAGCAGGAAAGTGCAAGTAGATAAATAGGTACCGCTTTGGTGGGAAGGTAACAGCGTTCCATGCGCCTTGGCATTTAGTCATGCTGGCTACATGACCATGGATATGTCTTCAGACAGCGCTGGCTCTTTGGCTTGGAAACGGAGATGAGCACCGCAGCCCTACAGTCAGATTCAACCGGCTTTCGAGCAAGAAAACCTAATTCAATTTATACCTCACCCTCCCTGCCAAGGCAGGCTCAGGGTGGCTTACATAAAAATGCATATATAAATACAATTAAAATCATTCATAAAAACACCACAACAATTAAAGATAAGACTTGCTATGCATTTGCTCCAGCAAACTAATGTAACGATTCCTCTGGTGTAGGTCTCCACTCTAGGAAATCCAATGCTCAACTAGATGAATTTGGGTCAAAGTAATTCTTAGGTGCCGATACCGACTTGTCATGAGTATCAAAGCATCATGCCTAACCTGTGAAAGATCCTGCTTGACTGAATTTTGTACCCGATGTGAAAATTCCGCACTTTCGTGACAATGATGCCAAATAGCCCCAGCTTTTGGGTAAACTACGCTACCATAATAATTCAGCCATGGCTGCTCCAGAGTAGATGAATCTCTCTAGGGTGGGCTATTTTATTTCAGGAAATAAATTACTTCAGGCTATGTTTACTCGCATTCCACCACCAAAAAAAGAGTACCTCACAAATTTGATAAAATGAAAAATCCATACTATATGGGCAGGCTAATCCACAAAGGAGTTAAACTAAAGTAATTGGATTTAAAATGGTCTCTGGCCAATGAGGCCTCTCATGCAAATCAAATGAGCAATTCTAAGGATCAGCCTCCCGGGGACTTAGTTTGAATTCTGACAGAATGAGGCTAACAAGAGCTCTGAAACATTTACTTGGAGGTAGCTGGGTGAGCAGAGGACTATTCTATGTTACACAAGCAAGGCCTGTTCGAAATGAGGCCTCTTCCACAGGAAAGGAAGAAAGAGTTGTTCCTTCCTGGCCTTGGATTGGTCAGAATTCCAAGGAACTCTGATGTTCAAAATGGCTCTCGGCCTTAGTAAGAGGCTATCAGTAGGGTTACCAGTTCTGAGTGGGGCAATACTGGATATTTTGGGGGTGGAGCCTGGGAGGGGTGGGGTTTAGGGAGGGGCGGGACTTCAGCAGGGCACAATGCCATATATAGTCCACCTTCCAAAGTAGCCATTTTCTCCAGGGGAACTGATCTCTGTCCTCCGGATAAGAATTGTAATAGTGGGAGATCTACGGGTCTCACCTGAAGGCTGGCGACCCTAAGGCTAGGCTGGCACCTCTCCTCAAGGACTGATTGACAGTCATTTTACAAGTCCAAGCTGATCTTTCCCCAGACTGCTTGCTAAGAGCTTCCCCTCAAACCCGCTGGAGGCAAGGCTTCATCAGATGCCCCTCGAGTTCTAGTAAACTTTGTTGTTCATCTCCATCTGTGTCTTCTCTGTCAAGTGAAAAACCCTAAGAAACATGATAGCTGTTTATATTTATTTATTCATTCATTCATTCATTCATTCATTCATTCATTCATTCATTCAATGTTTATCCCGTTCATTCATTCATTCATTCACCACTTGAGCTACTGCAGCTCCATTAACACACTACAGCATCATAAAAGGGAGCGGTGGCACAGGCAGTTAAACGCCTGCATATAACATCTACAAACAGCTGCGGCAGCTGTTTGATTCCCACCACGGCCAGAGTGAGCACCTGGCCCCAGTCCCAGCTCCCGCCAACCCAGCGGTTCAAAAGCACGATGTAACACCAAATGTGCGAGTAGATCAATGGGTACCTACCTTAGATGGTAGGGGGCACCCTCCCCCCGTCGAGGGGGGTTCGTGGAGTGGTGACGAGAGGCGAGGTGAGGCGGTGAGCGGCGGACGGCAAGCGGTGGAAAAATGGCGATGGAGGACAACATCTTCGAGGGTCCGGACGGTGGTGAAAAGGCGGAGCCAGGAGGATGCGGAGCGTGGAGGGCGCAGGCGCGGCGGAGCCTCAATGGACGGAGCTGGAAGCCGCACCGGAAGCGCGCTGAGCACCAGAGAGGCCCGCTGTATCACCACCGGAAAAGATCACAGACAGAAAGAGGTAGAAGCCAGAAGAAGCCTTGCCGATGAACCGACGATCCGATCCAGAATGTCCCTCCACTGGGTGCTGTCAGGACAGTCCCCACCCAAGCATACATGTGGCCCTAGGTAAGGGATAACGATTAACTGTAGCCGCTCAGAGACCCCCGGGGGGGGGTTCGAGCGGGGTAGCAAGTTGAAAGTTAAATAAAAAAAAATAAAAAAAAATAAAATACAAAAACATAGCAAATCACAGTGCCAAATTAAGCACAGCTGTAGTCTAGCAGGTTGGCAAGTAAGAGACATAGATTACAGGCTACCAGTCTTTAAGGACTGTGTCCCCCCTGTTTGTTGGATTGTGAATGGCTGGGGTATAAAGAATCTATAGGCGAGGCCGGGGTGGGGGGATCAGATATTCTTCTGTCAAGAAGGAAGTTCCGTCAGGGCCTTACCTCCCCCCCACACACATGCTCCATAGCTGCCACGGTTGACAACCTCCAGGGGTGCTGGACTCGGAGATCTCCTGGAATTACTGCCAATCCCCCGACTACAAAGACCAGCTCTCTGGCAGAAATGCTTTGGAGGGTGGGTTCCACAGCGTCACATCCACACTGTCCCCGTTCTGCTCCCCAAATGTCACTCTCCCCGGGCTCCATCTCCAAATCTCCGGGAGTCTCCCGACCCGAAGTCTGCAATCGCAGCTTTGCCCCCAAGTTCTTCAGTGTGATGGATTATTTCTTTTAAAACTATATGTGTATATAAGGTTATAATGGGAGCCTTGGGCATGCATGGGAAGGTTATGAATAGTTTGCATGCAAATGAACTCCGTGAGTACCAAAGCCTCGGCACTACCAACCGAAATGCTTCACAATTTAGATTTTATCCGGAGGCGCTTGACAAGGTCAGCCAAGAGCTTGGCGTTCTTAAATCAGCTCATTTCCTCATGTATTTATGCTTCATCCTCTCTCTTTCTTTCCCTTTGTGGCTTAGGCATAACTAAATTTCCCCCTTCTTTTCTTGTCTAGCCATATGTAACTCTTTCCTTGGATTTCTCATCACAAGGATTGGAAGGGGAAGCTATTTTCAGATGCTCATTCTGCAGAGAGAAGTTTTCCAATCACATGGAGAGAGCCATATAGGCATACATTTGGATGTGTATAGACTCTGGTACATAGTTTTATTATGCAGTTCCTAAGACAGAGTTAGGTTCAAATCCAGTAGCACTTTAAAGACCAACAAGATTTTTGGTGTATAAGCTTTCAAGAGGTAAAGCTCCCTTTTCCAGATACTCTCTCCAGGGATTCAAACAGGTGATGAGGCACTTGGAGCTCTTCTGTATTCTCATTTTTGTTGGTTGTACATCCCTATTGCTTTAGGGTTGTTTTCTTTTCCGCATGAGTTGTGCTCCCTCTAGTGGTTGATTAGATATTATATTGCTGTATGTCCAGCAAATTTGAATATACTGGACATACAGCAATGTAGTATTGAATCGACCACTAGAGGGAGCAAAATGCATGCCGAAAAGCAAAGGGGAAATGAAGCAATAGGAATGCACAAGCAATGAAAATGAGAATGCAAAAGCGCCATGAGTCTCGAAAGCTTGAACACTGAAAATTCTGTTGGTCTCTAAAGTGTGACAGGACTTGAACCTAACTCTTCTACTGCAGACCAACATAGAATCATGGACTCAGAGTTGGAAGGGACATAAGAACATAAGAGAACATAAGATAAGCCAATGTTGGATCAGGCCAATGGCCCATCCAGTCCAACACTCTGTCACACAGTGGCCAAAAATACCAAATGCCATCAGCAGGTCCACTAGTGGGATCAGGACACTAGAAGCTCTCCCACTGTTGCCCCCCCCCCCAAGCACCAAGAATATAGAGCGTCACTTGTCCCAGACTGAGAGTTCCTATCTATATCCTGTGGCTAATAGCCACTGAGGGACCTCTGCTCCATATGTTTATCCAATTTCCTCTTGAAGCCATCCATTCCTGTAGCAACCGTCACCTCCTGTGGCAGTGAATTCCATGTGTTAATCACTCTTTGGGTGAAGAAGGACTTCCTTTTATCTGTTGTAACCCGACCACTCAGCAATTTCATGGAGTGCCCACGAGTTCTTGTATTGTGAGAAAGGGAGAAAAGTACCTCTTTCTCTACCTGCCCTTTCCCATGCATAATCTTATAAACCTCAATCATGTCACCCCTCAGTTGTCATTTCTCCAAGCTAAAGAGCCCCAAGCGCTTTAACCTTTCTTCATAGGGAAAGTGTTCCAACCCTTTTATCATTCTAGTTGCCCTTTTCTGCACTTTTCCCAATGCTATAATATCCTTTCTGAAGTGTAGTGACCAGAATTTCACCTCTAGGGTCTTCTAGTCCAACCTCCATGCCCAGAAAATGGCAAAAATCCCTTCAGGATCCCTGGTCAAACTGGCCTGGAGAAAAATTGCTTCCTGAATCCAAAGTGGCAATCAGCCTTTCCCTGGGCATGTAAGAAATGGCTACCCTTTGTTCATACATACAATGGGTTGGATCCAGTCTAAATTTTCCACTGACGTTTCCTGCCTTCCCCATCCTGCTGCAACCCATTGATCTCCCTGGAATGCTGCCCCTGGAAGGCCAGAATGGCATGAGTTGCAAATGGGGGGCCTGTAGGAGGAAGAGGGAACCGGAGGAAATTATGCCTCTCCTTCTGTTAGCTCCTTGCGGGTGTCTTGTGCACGCAACGGGTTAAATCCCATCAATCAATTTCTCTAACAGTGGAGTTTCCCCCCAGTGCAAGGAGCCTTTGCATGGCCCGTTCGACAGAGGAGCCCTGCACCAAGGGCGAGCTGAAAAAACGGGGAAAGTTCAGCATGAGGAAAAAGAAAGATGGCATGGTAATAAAAGAGCCCTGGCTTTAATTTGGTCAGGATAAATGGAATCAAAATGGGGTGGGGAGTCTGGGGTTGAGACATTGGGGATGAGAAATTTGAAATAATCACGCTGATTTGGCTACAGAAATGGTCATGTAGCCAATCCACATTCACTGTTTAGAGTCAACCTCTGCTTCCCACTTGCCTTGAAAGCCCCTTGCTGGTTTGCCATAAGTCAGCTGCAACTCAAAGACACACATGGGGATAGTGTGGTGGTGATGGAAATTGCTGTCAAGTCACAGCTGAGTTATGGAGACCCAGAAGGGTTTTCAAGGCAAAAAACACTCAGAGACGGTTTGCCATTGCCTGTTTCTGCACCACAACCCTAGGATTCCTTGGAGGTCCCCCATCCAAATACTAGCCAGGGCTGATCCTGCTTAATTGGGGATGAGAAATTTGAAATAATCACGCTGATTTGGCTACAGAAATGGTCATGTAGCCAATCCACATTCACTGTTTAGAGTCATCATGAAGCTAATACGCCACAGGGGCAATACTCTTATAGGTAGGGCTGCCAAGTGGGGGCGGGTAAACCCCCACTTTGGAGGCCCGATTTCTGCCGCCGCGGAATCGGGAGAGGGAACCGGAGGAAATTATGCCTCTCGTTCTGTTCGCTCCTTGCGGGTTTCTTGTGCACGCAATGGGTTAAATCCCATCAATCAATTTCTCTAGCAGTGGAGTTTCCCCCCAGTGCAAGGAGCATGGCCCATTCGACAGAGGAGCCCTGCACCAAGGGTGAGCTGAAAAAACAGGGAAAGTTCAGCATGAGGAAATAGAAAGATGGCATGGTAATAAAAGAGCCCTGGCTTTAATTTGGTCAGGAGAAATGGAATCAAAATGGGGTGGGGAGTCTGGGGTTGAGACATTGGGGATGAGAAATTTGAAATAATCACACTGATTTGGCTTCAGAAATGGTCATGTAGCCAATCCACATCCACTGTTTAGAGTCATCGTGAAGCTAAATACACCACAGGGGCAATAGTCTCATAGGCAATGACCAATAGGGAGGGGCCATAGCTCAGTCATGGAGCATTTGTTTGGCATGCAGAAGGTTTCAGGTTCAATCCCTGACATCTCCAGTTAAAGATCAGGTCATGGGTGATGAGGCAGGGGAAAACCACCTCTGCTTCCCACTTGCCTTGAAAGCCCCTTGCTGGTTTGCCATAAGTCAGCTGCAACTCAAAGACACACATGGGGATAGTGTGGTGGTGATGGAAATTGCTGTCAAGTCACAGCTGAGTTATGGAGACCCAGAAGGGTTTTCAAGGCAAAAAACACTCAGAGACGGTTTGCCATTGCCTGTTTCTGCACCACAACCCTAGGATTCCTTGGAGGTCCCCCATCCAAATACTAGCCAGGGCTGACCCTGCTTAGGTTCCGAGATCTGATGAGATCGGGCTATCCAGGTGAGGGCATGTAGGTGATGTGAAAGACCTCTGCCTGAGACCCCAGAAAGGTTCTACCAATATGAGTAGACAGTACTGAACTTAATGGACCAATAGTCTGATTCAGTACAAGGCAGCTTCTTGCATGTTCTTATGGATCCTCGACAGACAGACAGATAGATAGGTAGATATAGATAGATATAGACAGATAATAGATAGACAGATAAATAGATCTTGAAGGCCCTCATTTTCAGTCAAAACACATGAAAAGTTCCCACATGCAAGGACAGACCACTGGTCAATCTAACTCTGTACTGTCTTCTCTGAGTAGTGGTGGCTTTCCAGCAGAGAGGGTTTGCTCCCAGAGGTTGTGCTGCCCAAGATTCTTTTAATTGGGGATGCCAAAGACTCAACCTGTGACCTTCCACATGCAGGGGCATGTGATGTACTGCTGAGTCAGAGTCCCTCCCACCAGAACATCACACTGTCTTATACCAAGTCAGACAGTTGGTACTGTCTACTTTGACAGGCAGCAGCTTTCCCAGGTTTCTGGAAGAAAGAGATAATTGTCGAAGTCAGCCCTACCCCACCTTCCTGAGCAGATATAAATTACCTGCCTACCATTTTTCTTCTCACCTTGACACAGAGAGTACTCCATCTTTCTGTCTTATACCTCAGAGGATGCCAGTCGCAGCTACTGGCGAAATGTCAGGTCCTACAATGCCAAGACCACAGTCATACAACCCAGAAAAATCTACAAGAGCTAAAGAGATAATTCTTTCCAAAACTACTGGAGATGCTAGTGAATGAATGTGGGACCTTCTGCATGGAAACCATATATTCTACCACTGAACTTTTCCCTGTATGGTCATATGAAGCTGCCAGTCCTACTTTTCTCCCTTTCTCACAATACAAGAACTTGTGGGCACTCCATGAAACTGCAGAGCGGTCGGGTTAGAACGGATAAAAGGAAGCACTTCTTCACCCAAAGAGTGATTAACACATGGAATTCACTGCCACAGGAAGTGGTGGCGGCTACAAGCATGGACAGCTTCAAAAGGGAATTAGATAAGCATATAGAGCAGAGGTCCATCAGTGGCTATTAGCCACAAGGTATAGATAGGGGCTCTGGGGCAAGTGATGCTCTGTCTTCTTGGTGCTTGGGGGGGGGGTCAACAGTGGGAGGGCTTCTAATGTCCTGGCCCCACTGGTGGACCTCCTGATGGCACTGGTATTTCTGGCCACTGTGTGACACAGAGTGTTGGACTGGATGGGCCATTGGCCTGATCCAACATTGGCGTCTCTTATGTTCTTATGTACTCAAACCATTGGCTCTATCTAGGTCAGTCTTGTCTACCCTGATAGACAATCATTCTCCAGGATCTACAGCAGTAGGACATCTTTCCCAACTCTTCATACCTGGGATCTTTTCAAAGGAGATGCCCAGGACTGAACTTGGGACCTCCTGCTCTTCCATCACAGAGCCGCTCCCCATATTCAGCCGTGTGCTTTTAGCTCAGCCAGAAAAGGGGGAAGAAAAAAAAAAGACTGGCAAAGAGACGTTTAGTAACACACTCCGGTATGAACAGAATAAAAACTTCAGAATAAGAACAGCCCCGCCTTAGACAAAAAGTGAGAGCAGAGTTCATATTCTCACTTTCCAAACGCTGTGTCACATTGAAGACTCCCCCCCCTTTAATGTTTGAAAGGCTGCTCTGTTCTTCTTGTTCCTGACGTGATAAAGGCACATCAGCCCAGTTCAGATTGGCAATGTCAAGGAAGGATCTGAAACATTCATCGGGAATTTCTCTGGCTTTGCAGCAGTGCTATTCCAAGGCAGGACCGGGACAGTCTGAGGCGCCATCAAAATTTGTGTGAGACTGAAGAGAGTGGGCTTGGGCTCTTTTTGTAGCAGGTACTCATTTGCATATTAAGCGACACACCCCTAATGTAGCCAATCCTCCAAGAGCTTACAGTAGCTCCTGTAAGAAGAGCTCTGTAAGCTCGGGGCCAGGGACGGCGGCGGAAGCCTTCAAGGTGGTGTGCTTTAAAGCGCAGCCGGCAGGCGGATTGTTGGTTGCGTTTGAAAGGTGGAAGTCAGCGCAGTAGATCAGATGAAAGGCTGGCTTTGTGCCTAGAATGTGTCAGTGACTCCAAGGCCTCCAAGATAGCAATGACTCCAAGTTCTGGTGTTCCTTGTAGCAATATAGGAGCCAACACTGGATCCGTGGAAGGGTGAATGTAGGAGCTGGTGTGTCCCTCCCTCTCCACCGCTGCAGTCGAGGTAAAAGGCAAGTCCCAGTGGCACTGCCAGCACCTCAGGGGTCCACTCAGGGTTGCCAACCTCCAGGTGGGGCCTGGAGCAGTGTTCCCTCTAAGCTGAGTTAGTGTGAGCCAGCTCAACGTTTTTTAGCCTCCGGCTCACACATTTTTGTCTTAGCTCGGGAAGGAGGGCTCCAGAGCAAACTCATTTATGCAGCAGCCCTTTAATGCCAGTAGCTCACAAAGTAGAATTTTTGCTCACAAGATTCCACAGCTTAGAGGGATCATTGGCCTGGAGATCTCCTGGAATTTAAAGTGTTCTCCAGACTACAAAGATCTATTTCCCTGGAGGAAATGGCTGCTTTGGAGAGCGAGCTCTACGAGAAGTCTATTTGGAAAACATATACAGTTGCATAAAAGAAATATGTAGAAAACTGAAAGGCTACTCACAAAAAAAACGTGAATAAGAACATTAGACAAGAAGAAACGAACTGAAAAGTCTGCCACTAATCAAACAATCTGGAAGCTGCCCCAGAGACTCAGACAGAGGTCTATCATCTCACCTACAATTTGATCATTTTAACTGGAGATGCCAGGGATTGAACCTGTGACCTTTGGCATGCCAAGAGGGTGCAGTGCCACTAATAGGGTTGTCAGCTCTGGGTTGGGAAATTCCTGGAGATGTGGAGGCTGGAGCCTGGGCGGGGTGGGTTTTGGGGAGGGGAAGGACCTCAGCAGAGTATAATGCCACAGAGCCCACCCTCCAAAGCAACCATTTTCTCCAGGGGAATGGATCTTGGTCACCTGGAGACCAATTGGAACAGCTGGAGATCTCCAGGTGCCACCTGGAGGTTGGTGGCCCTAACCACTGAGCCACAGCCCCTCACACAATCATATCCTTCTCTCCTTTCCTCCCCCTTTTTATTTATTTTATTTATTTATTTAACTTTCAATTTATATACCGCTCACCCCCTAAGGGCTCTGAGCGGTTTACATTGTACAATTACTATTAATTACAATTACCTTACTAGGGCCACACACAAATGAGGGGGAAATGACTACCTATCAGGCACCCATGGCAGGATCTTCGTTGTTGTTGTCTCTTGTGGGGAGTTCTTCAATCCGGGCGACGGCGTCTCTGGCGCAGATCTTCCTTTGGTTGCAGCGACTCCTTCCGGATATGGATCACAGCGCACATCAGCGCGTGCTACCGCAGCCGGCCTCTGTCCTAAGTGGCTCTGGCCTACTGCGTTGCCTCGCCTCCATGCTCCGTTGGCTCAATCTCCACTTGGTCACTCGACTTGCCACCACCGTCGCCGCCATGTTTTCGCCACCGCCGCCATCACTCCTGCTGCCACCTCGCCACCATGAAGGAAGGACGGGTGCCCCCCCACTCTAAGAGCAGGTCTACTTGCCCGTATGGGCTTTCGAGCCGCTGGGTGGGCGGGAGCTGGGACATGGGCCAGGAGCTCACCCCGGCCATGGTGGGACTCGAACAGCCGAAGCTGTTCGGTCAGATGGAATGCAAGTTTCATTTACTGCCTGCGCCACCGCTCTTTGCACAGAGAATCCCAGTTAGAAGCGGTCTGTAGTTACCCATGATCTGCAAATGCAGGAACACGCATTGGGCAGCAAGCCAGGTCCATACACAGCCCAGCTTTGTGCCGTTTAAATGTGACCGTCTGAATGCAGCTCCCATCAGCACCTCTTCCAAGGGAAGATAATGAACTGCCATGAAGACAGGAGGTGGCTGTATTTATGGCAGCGATTAGTCTTTGCAGGCCTGTAAAATGTAAAGAGAGGCTACAAATCCACTGAGCACAGATAATGAAATCATAATTATGTACCGTTGGTAAGGCCCTGCCTGCATAACTCTCCACTCTGAAGCTACAATGTTCAAATGTTAGTAAACTGTTACGGCCCAAGGTAGAGGAGAAGAGACAGAGAGAGGACTTCAAGTAGGGTGACCATATTTTGAAAAGCAAAAAAGAGGACATATTTCCCAACCGAGTATGTCAAACAACCGATCACTACGGCAAATCTCATTTTAAATACTCCTCCTATTTCAGCCAAAGCCTGCCTCCACTGGGGGACTACAGGGCGAAACAGGCTCAGCCTCCCAAACTAAAAAGAGGACATTTTCATCAGGTTTTTTTTTTAAAGAGCCCAAAAGAGGACAGACTCCAAAAAAGAGCGGACATGTCCTCCAAAAAGAGGACATCTGGCAAACCTACTTCAAGGCTATGAGATCACACAACATGGTGGTGGAGTGGAAGATGCTAAGTCGCAGCCAACTTTATGGTGGCACCATTGGGTTTTCAAGGAAATAGACAAAAACAGAGGTGGTTTGCTATTGCCTGTCTCTGTGTTGTAACCCTGGAGTTACAACACACAGAGGACATCTGGTAGACCTACTTCAAGGCTATGAGATCACACAACATGGTGGTGGAGTGGAAGATGCTAAGTCGCAGCCAACTTTATGGTGACACCACTGGGTTTTCAAGGAAATAGACAAATAGAGGTGGTTTGCTATTGCCTGCCTGTGTGTTGTAACCCTGGAGTTCCTTGATGGCCTCCCATCAAAGCACAAACCAGGACTGACCCAGCTTAGCTTCTGAGATCTGACCGGATTGGGCTATCCATGGGAGGGCTCAGTGGGTCCTTGCAACACTGTAAAAATGGTAGTAGGAGCATAAGAACATAAGAAAAGCCAATGCTGGATCAGGCCAAAGGCCCATCCAGTCCCACACTCTGTCACACAGTGGCCAAAAATACCAGGTGCCATCAGGAGGTCCACCAATGGGGCCAGGACACTAGAAGCCCTCCCACTGTCCCCCCCCCCCCAAGCACCAAGAATACAGAGCATCCCTTGCCCCAGACTGAGAGTCCCTATCTATACCTTGTGGCTAATAGCCACTGATGGACCTCTGTTCCACTCATGGTCCTCAATAGGATCAGGGCCTTGAAGGGGAAAAGAGGAAATCTAACTCTTTTCCCCAAGGCAATTTGTCAGTTGAAATAAACACTCACTCCCCAGGCAGTTATTAATCCTCAAAGGAACAACATCTGGGTGTCCATCCCTTTTGCATCTCAGGACTGAAGGAGCGATTTAGATAAACGAATCCATGTGAATAGGGAAGAATTAATGGTCCTCTCCCCAGCCCGCATAGTCCAATTGGGGTTTGG
>NW_015172589.1:432922-474261 GCF_001447785.1 Gekko japonicus
TATAGGTTCAACTCACATTAAATTAAGCCTCTTTGCCGATGATATGGTTGTATACTTAACTAAACCAGAAATGTCATTGCAATCTATGGCTCAATTACTAGACTCTTTTGGCACAATCGCTGGGCTATAAATCAACCATGCCAAAACTTTGTTATATCCTATTTGCCTATCAAACACTGAGCGAGAATTCATTAAAAAGAATTACGAATACACCTGGGTATCTAAATATTGGCATTACCTCGGAATCAACATCCCGTTGAAGTTGACAGATCTCTTTAAATTCAATTTTAAACCACTATCTCAACTTTTCACCGACGTACAGCTCTGCAAGGCCACAGCGTTATCATCATGGGTCGAACGGTTTCAAATAATCAAAACTTTCATTTTACCTTTATCTCTTTCGAACAATCCCACTTGGGATTCCTAAAGCCATCTTCGTCCTCTGGAAATCACTTGCCACAAAATTTGTATGGAACTCAAAGATCCATAGAGTGTCCTACGAAACACTCAGAAGATCCCGTCAATCAGGGGGGCTGTCCTTCCCTGATCTGCAACTTTACCACAATGCATCAATACTGCTAGGCATGCTCAAGCTACACAGCTCCTCTTTCCAGATGGATTGGAAGACCATTGAAGAAACTTACCTGTCCAGAGCACCGTTTCGGTCTCAAATATGGGAGCCTTGTCGAAATAGATCGCCAACGTATCATCAGAACATTTTTCTTTCGGCTTTCATGACCATCTGGGATAAATGGAAAAACTCATTAGCTCCTTATCCTTCTCCTATGACAACGTTTACCGAAGTTTCATGGTTCACTCCAGGTCAATCCCAAAACACTTTTGTACAGTGGAATAAGCATCATCTGACCACTTTTAATGCCATCACTTCCAAAAACAAAATCAAACCTAAACATTCCTTGGATAGCAAATGTAATGGCCCCCTGCCGTGGTTTGAATATGTGCAAGCTGCTCATCTCATTAATTCACCGTCGAACAAGTCCAATCTAAATCGACCAATGACCTCATTCGAAAACCTCTTAAAACTTAATCAGAACTCATTTTCTAAATTTATCTCGATTATCTACAAGGATCTTCTCTAATCACAATCCACGAATAAATTGAAATACCAGATTGCATGGCAAAAGGACTGTGACAACATTCTAACACCAGCTGATTGGGACAACATCTGGTCCTCACCATCTTTACGCTCTAACTCATTGAACATTCAACTCCAGAGTTACAAAGTTATCACCAGATGGTATTTCACCCCTATGAAATTTTACTCAATATCTAAAACAAATTATCCTCTCTGTTGGCGCTCATGTGGGGAGCCAGGAACTTACATACATTGTTGGTGGTCGTGCAATGAAGTCCAGAGGTTTTGGTCTAAGGTCCTCTCTATAAAAAATATTACAGAACACCTGATCCCTATGCAACCTGATCTCATATTACTAGATTTATGGAATGCCCCACATGTTCCCAAAAATAGCCAAGATCTCATCTCGACCTTATTAACAGCAGCAAAAGTGGTAATTGCAAGCAGCTGGAAGTCTACCAATAAACTTTTACTTTCATCATGGCACCTGAAAGTATGGGATTTCTATATAATGGACAAACTGTCTGACGTAGTGGCTTCAAATAACATTTCGAATCAAAACTCCACACGATACACGAAATGGTTTCCTTTCTTAGAATATGTTTTCAATTATTATTTTTTTATAATATATGTTTATTGGGTTTTTCAAACTTACAAGACAAATACACACATAACACCCACCACCAAGATACCCCACATCTTAACTGTAACTGATATCTTTCCATGTCACATTGATCAAATTGTTTAATTAATTACTTGATTTCTACCTTCTCTCTTTCTTCATATATATCCATTAATATTTCTCATTACATATGCTCCTGGTCAACTTAAATTTCGTCTATCTGTTTCACCTGGACTATAATTCATCCTATATTCTGCTAGAATTTTCACATAGCTAACATATTTCCACCTATTATTTCATCCAGCTTTCAACCTAAAAGTGCCACCTAAAATTAATTTGCTTACAAAATTAATACCAATAGTTGATATAAACAGTTCATAAGTTATGTTTAATCTGTTGCATTCCCCCTTAAATTTATAATTTAAGCAGGACATCATGCAAATAGCTCACTAGATTATAGCCCCCGACTATCTAAGACATCTCTCTCTAGTTTCAGGGATCTCATATTAGACATACTCTTGTATCACCAAAGAAACAAAACTAGAGACTCAAACCAAAAGTATATTGCTATTTGAACCAGCATTATAATATCTTCCCCTCCTATTATATTTTTGTTCTTTTCGCGCAGATTGAAACCTTCTTTTAATTTTCTTCATATCTTACCTCATTAACCTACAGCCACTCAATAGTTCAAAAATAATCTTCATTACAATGGCCTAATTATCTATTTCTTTCTTATATCTCCTAGCTCCTTAACCTAATCAGACAGCCCCAACTCCAAATTACTGAAAATAATCTGCCCCCAACCAACAAGTAACTTCACTTCTCATATTCAAAAATCTCATGTTGCACAGACTTACAATATTAACCTCCAGAACTGAGAAGCATACCTACTCACAAAGACCTGTCTTGCCTTATTTAAATTGATCCTATATAATTACATCATAAACCCTCCAGTAACTATTAGGTATTGCAATACTGTTATATTTAATTTCCAGTCACTATTGCACTTAGCAGAGTGTGATTTAGAAGTACCCCTAGATTCTATCATTCTTCACCTATTTTTGCATTGCAACAGACAAGACTTCAGGAACCGGCACGTAAAAATCGATACCTACCTACAAGTAAATGAGAAACTAAAGTGAATGAGAAACTATTTTTATATCTTTCTGTAACTCTAAAGGAACTTGACTGTATGTGAATGTGAGACTGATTCTGTGTTTGTGTTTTTGATATTGCTTCAGTAAAAGACAATTTGTTTTGGAAAAACTCCAGTCTAGTATCTCTCACTGGGTTTTCTTCGGGATGGCCGGACTTCCGTAAACTTTGGCAAGGACTCACGTTAAATTTAGTTTGCCACTGTCATACATAAGGCAGTTCGGCTAACAGCCCTGCCTGTCAGTCCTCCAGCCCAACCTCCTTCCGGGTTTGCAACGGAGTGGTTGATGTCTGGAGGGGAAGTACTGCCTGGCCGTGGCACTACAGGTGGCCTGCCCAGACAAGTCCAGGCTTGCCTCCTTATGCTGGCTACTGCACCAGCAGCTGTTAAACCTGAGTGGAAGATTGCACATGTCCAGACATAACAAGTATCAAGGTGAATAAAAACCCTAAATGAAACAAAAGCATGCCCTCAAGTCACAGCCAACTTATGGTGAACCCACAGGGCAAGAGACATTTAGAGGCGGCTTGCCCTTGCCTGCCTCTGTGTCATGACCCTGGGCTTTCTTGGTGGTCTCCCATCCAAATGCCAACCAGGGCCGACCCTGCTTAGCTTCTGAGATCTGATGAAATCAGGCTAGCCGGGGCAATTAGCCACAGTTAAATAACTCTTAGTATTCCCAGCACAGCCGTTCACTGATTTTCCAGGCATACGTTTTCACCAAGCCGGCTTTTGCTCCCCTTTGCCAAAGACAGCAGGAGGCGAGAAATGTTCACGGAAGCTAATCCTGAACTGAGCGATCGTGGTCCCCAGGGAAAAGATGGGCTCTGCGGGGGAAGATGGAATTTCCATTCGTTTCTTTCGTGCCTTTTGCCTGTGCTTTCAGGGGCGCAACCTCGGTCCTTTGCTGCCTTGGCAGAAAATATATGCTTGGTCAGGAAGGAATTCAAATGGCACATACGGTTGCGATGAAGAGCAGGTTAAAAGTTGCCCGCAAGCTGATTCTATCTACCCGAGTGTCAGCATGTAGAGGAAAGGCACAGGAGCGTGTGATGCTCCTTGACCTTCTCCTGCCGATCTCTCTCCAGCGGAATGAGATATATATATATGCCGCCATGCAGTTGTGTCTCTTTTGCTCCTAGAAGAGAGGGTTCAGAGGTCGGATGAGTAGATGAGAGCAATACAGGGACTTGCAGGGACAATAAAATACCGTGCCAACCCCGTCCCCCAGGGTACCCAAACACATTCACCAGCACAATATAACCAGCTCTGGAGGGAGCGCTTTCAAATGCTGATGGTGGAAAACTATATATCATAGTCCGGAAGGCCAGAAAAGGTGGGCACGAGCCAGCAGGCCAACAGAGGAGAGGGGAAAAGGGGTCAACATGATACAAGTGAAAAGCTTTCTTTTATTCAGTGCAGGAAAGCAAAATGAACACATGAAAACGTCCTGTACTGAATCAGACCCACGGTCTAACTAGTTCAGGGGCCCCAAGTCTGTTGAGACTGTGGACACCTTTGGATGTCTGACATAGGCTGGCGGGTGCAATCACAAAATGGCTGCCACAGGAGGCGGGGCCAACCACAAAATGTCGGGGAGCGAGGTTATACAGAGCGGCAATAGT
This sequence comes from Gekko japonicus, assembly GCF_001447785.1. Lineage (NCBI taxonomy): Eukaryota > Metazoa > Chordata > Lepidosauria > Squamata > Gekkonidae > Gekko > Gekko japonicus. The sequence goes on from NW_015172589.1 coordinate 437,425, forward strand.
AAGTCTTCAACATTTCAGGTAGACGTGCTGTTTAACAGAATTCTTTTTAATCTGCACAGCCAATGCAAAGCTGCAGGGCTTTTTTTTTCCTGGTGGAATGCGCCAGAACAGAGTTCCGGAACCTCTTCAATACATTTTTTAAAAAAACGTTTAGAAGTTCGTGAATTTTCAGTGTACAGATTGAACACTTCATTTCCGCCTTGAGAATTCCGGCACTTCTTTTTCAAAAAAGAAAAAAAGAGAAAAAAAGTCCTGCAAAGCCCTGACGGGTAAAAGCCCCAGTGAGCCCCAATCACTTTTTAAAAGCACTCGGCAGGCACCGGAAAAGATGCCCATGGGCCCCACATTGGGGACCCCTGACCTGGGTCAACATTGTCTCCTTCGATTGGCTGCCTCTCTCCAGTGTCTCGGACAGAGATCTTTTACATCATCTCCTACCTTGTCCTTTTAACTGGAGATGCTGGGGATTGAACCAGTGACTATTTGTATAGAAAGTAGTTGCCCTACCACTGAGCTCTCTCAAAGCCCCCATGGTTTGTTAAGGCAGGCGGTAGGACCCCACAAGATTCTGTGTGAAAGCTTGAGGAGCAAAAGGAATTATGGGAAAGGTTTTTTTTAAAAATGGGGAATCTCTACCATCCTTCACCCCTCCTTCAAGCCCTTTCTGCTGCTCCTTTTCCGCCCTGGAGCCTTGTATCTTCTTTACCACTGTAGCGTTCACGGGCAAGAACGTATTTTCTTCATTTATAACCCATCTTTTTGTCCACTGGCCGTTCAGAGCAGCTAACATTGTTCTCTTCTCATTTTATCCTCACAACCCCGTGAAGTAGGCTAGGTGGAGGATGTGTGACTTGTCCAAGGTCACTCAGAAAGCTTCCCTGGCAGAGAGGGGATCTGAACCTGGGCCTCTCAGGTACTGGTCTGTCGCTTCAACTGATGTTCCATGCTGGCTCTCACTGACTTTTTTCGGGGGGGAGGCGGTATTTGAGTGTGTGTGCACACGCGCTTCTGGAAGTCACATTGACCTCTGGTGACTGACCCCTCCTGAGGGCCTGGAGGCTATTCAGAGAGGTGGCTGAATAAAGCCCGCCCCTGTCCTCCCGACTTGGTATTCCAAGGAAGTCTCCCATCCAAGTACTAACCACAGTCCACCCTGCTTAGCTTCCGTGATCGAACGAGATCGGGCTTGCCCGGGCTACCCAGGCCGGGGGCTCTCACTGACTCTCTGTCTCACTGGCTGATACTACTGACTGCCCATCCACTCCGGGATTTAACCTAGAAATTGTGCGGCATGGACTGAACCCTGAAAAATTAAGTAATTTACATTATACATTTTGACAAGGCAGCTCCAAAATGTTTTTTCAAGGGTCACTGATCTACCAGGGCCAGGAAGAAGAAGAATGGAACCGGCCCTGGTGCACAGGGGCTTCAGGGGGCTGCAGAGTCATACTCTTCAGGGGAGACGCCACAAAGATGCCAGCTATTCCAGGGCAGGCTGGCACCTCCGAAACAATAACTGAAATCAGGACTAGGTTTGAATTTCTCGTCCCTCGTTTTTCAGCCTGAATACACCTCCATTTCAACTTTATTTCTCCCTTTGGTGCATCTTTACTTACCTACCATTTTCCGTTTCCTTCCACTGCATTTCCCCACCATCACCCATACATATGGGGCTTTCAGAGGTCTTTAGGCACGCGTTCCGGACAAACAAATAGACAAAGCCGACAGCGGAATGCGGAGGCCTGAAACCGTGAACAACAACAAAGTGCTGGATTATAAAAAGGGAAATGAAATAGGAGATCATTTGCTCATCCCTACATTCAATGAGAACGGGGAGGAAAACAACATAATTTTGCGGTTTACAAGCCAGTGGCTGGGCAGAATTTTGCACCTCGGTCTTTCAGGCGGAATCATTCTATCTGCACCGTTGGCAGAAACTCATCAATTTGGCCCTCGGTGATGTGTTTTGCCCCAAGTGGAAGTGCAGCCGTTATATTAGATATAATTCATTGTTCTTGTTCTCTCCCAGCGGACCCTTTTGAAAGCCACTTTTCCAACAGAGGAAATATCGTTTCGAGATTCGCACGCTTCATCTGAGCTCTGTGCCTTCCAAGGAGGATTGTTTGTTTCTCTTGCACTCTGGAGACCCGAAAGCAGCTCCATAACTCCCTTCCATTCTAGCAGGGCAAACACATCTTTTCAATTTCCTTGCCCACCGCCTTTTTTATTAGCCTAGCTTCTCCCACGTATCTAGATGAGTGATTCAGGAGGACCCATCAAATGTTAGGATGTATAAAAGCAGGGTTTTAGGCACTGAGTTAGCAAACAGTGGAAGATTTTGAGGGCAGTGCCTCGGGAGGATGACGTTTGGGGGGATGTGATGTCACCGTTAGGTGACACTCTAGGAATTTCCCCTAATCTCTATGGTAAAGACCATAGAAATGTGAGGAAGTTCCTGGATTGTTGCTATGGAGGCATTTTCTGGCCATTGGGGGGGGGGTGCAAATAGAGGCAAAGGGTACCCCAAGCTGTACCTCCTACTGTCTGGGCCTTAGGGTTGCCAACCTCCAGAGGGTGGCTGGAGATCTCCTGAGATTACAACTGATCTCCAGATGACAGAGATCAGTTCCCCTGGAGAAAATGGCTGCTTTGGAAGGTGGACTCTATGGCCTTATGCCCCGCTGAAGTCCTTCCCTTCACCAAGCCCCACCCTCCTCAGGTTTCACACACCCCCAGCCTAATCTCCAGTTTTTCCCCTACTTGCAGTTGACAACCTGAGCATCTTCCCTTGAAAAGCTCTTCATCTAAGGTGAGAACTAGTAAAGATGCAGCAGAATTTTAAATACATCCCCGAGTTGATTTCCCCCCCCCCCTTCCTGGTCAGAATCATATTTGCTTTTATTTACAGCACTTCTAATCTTCCTTCTGTTGTTTATTTTTTGTTGCTGTCCTGATATGGCAGGTGGGTGGCCACCCGGGGTCTGAGGCCTCCGGACCCTGCCAAGGAAACCATCCGTGTGGAAGGCTGCCTAGAAGCCCAATGTGAGGCCGCAAGAGCAGCTTCCCAGCTTGCTACGATGGCCAGAAACGCAAGGGAGGCCAGCCGCAGGGGCCGGCTGCAGAGGCTCGAGGCAACACAGGTGGCAGAGCAGCAGCAGAAGCCGCCACAATTGATGGCCCCTTCCTCATCTGTTGTGGGAGCCTGGAAGGCTTCTTTGGAAGGGAAGGGCAGGAAGCAGGCTGCAGTGACCTCCTCAGGCCAGAAAGGGTCAGAGGAGAAGCCCTGTATGGCTTCCCATGGGGGAGGGGCAAGGGGAATGGGATCCCAGGCAGGCAGCTGCCCGTTGGTCCTAGGACCTGCCACTCTCATGGGCCCCTCCCCCAGGATACAGGGAATGGGTGAGGCCAAAGTTGTCCCACCCCCAGGCAGTCCTTTAAAACGTGCACCCTGGGAGAACCAGGAAGGGAGGGCCAGACCTCACCTAAGCCAACCAGGGAAAGGTTACTGGCAGGAGCCAGAGAAGAGGGCTGTAAAAACACCCCCCTCACTCCTTTTTGAGGTTGTTCCCCCAGGGCAAGCCCCCTGAAGGAACTCTGGAGAAAGGGACAGCCCTGGAGTCTAGCTCGACACCAGAGTCTGACAGTGGCCTAGAGGGAGGCGTGGCCTATCAATAGGGTTGCCAAGTCGGGTGTTGCGCCGCAGCGGGGGACTTCCGACTGGCGTCTGGAGCGCATGCGCGCACCCCACGCATGTCACCCGGAAGTGACGTGATGACGCCGGGCACGCTAGGGGCGGGGCCACAGTCATCTGAGGGAAAACTCTATAGTTTTCCCTCGGATGGTCGTGGCCCCGCCCCCAGCGTGCCCGGCATCATCACGTCACTTCCGGATGATGTGCATGTCGGGGGGGGGGCTCCCTCTGGGGCCCGATCCACCAGCGGCGAGGAATGGGCCTCTGGGGCGGGGGTTTCCTTGCCCCCCGTGGGGACTTGGCAAGCCTACCTATCAAAGGTGTTCCAGAAGATGGAGGAGGAAGAGATTGGATTTATACCCCGTCCTTCACTCAGAGTCTCAGAGCGGCTTACAATCTCCTGCCCTTCCTCTCCCCACAACAGACACCCTGTGAGGCTGGTGGGGCCAAGAGAGCTCTGAGAGAACTGCTCTTGAGAGAACTGCTCTGCAAGAACTGCGGCTGACCCAAGGTCACTGAACTGGCTGCATGTGGAGGAGTGGGGAGGAGAGTCCGCTGCTCTTAACCATGACACCAAACTTGCTCTCCATGTGCAGAAGGAAGAACTGAATCTGATTCAATCTCTGTCCTGGAAAAAAGGCAACTGGGAGTAGAGAAACAGAGGAAGCACATTTGCCATTTTTCCACTGGGGAGGGAAACCTATTCCTTCAAATGTGTAAAAAAAAAAAAAGCATCCCAACCATAATTGCAACCTTAGATGTGTTTCCCGAGAGAGAAACTACCTGACGCTGGTTTCTTTTTTAAAATGCTGAAAACCCATTTCCAAATAGTGATAAAATCTATTTTCTCCCCCTAAGAGACATACACAATTGAGAGCGTTGCAATGCGAAAAGTCTCCCATATGACAGGAACCTTCCTCAGCACAAATATCTGGGGCAAATACATCCCATGCCCTTGTTTCTGTCTCAAAAGTGAAGATTATCTACAGGGGTCATTTCCTGCAGGAGCGCACAGGAGCGGAGCTCTGGCAGTAAAGAGCCCAGGAGGTGGGCACATGCAACAAGCCCCGCCCCCTGCTCCCAGCAGCCCTCAGTCAGAGCAAGAAGTGGCCAGGTAAGTTGCAGAGCCCCCCCCCCGGCCCCCCGGTCCAAAACAATCCAGTGGCATCTTTAAGACCAAGTTTTATTCAGGTACCAGCTCTCCCTCTTCTGTGAGGACAGATCTGCACGTCCCCCCCCCATAGCTAGCAATCCAAAACAGTCCAGTGGAGCCTGAGCGGTGGGTGTTGCTTTCTGACACACTTCCGGTGACATCAGGGGGTGCGGCATATGCAAATAAGTCATGCTAATGAGCTATGCTAATGAGCTCCTGCACCTCTTTTTCTACGAAACGATCCCTGATTATCTATATCCAACCTCGGTCAGTGACTGAATTGGCTCTTGCCTTCTGGCTGACCTAGAGGACACCTGGTTAGCTTTTGGTTATGATTGGCACGCTGGTACACCAGGGTTGCCAACTATCAGGTGGGGCCTGGAATTCTCCCAGCATTACAGCTGATCTCTAGACTACAGAGACTCTCCCCTCGGGTGACCCGCTCTGGTTTGGAAATTACCTGGAGACTTTGGAGGTGGATCTGGGAGATGGCGGGGTTCGGGGAGGGGCCTCAGCAGGGTACAGTGCCAGAGAGTCCACCCTCCAAAGCAGCCATTTTCTCCAGGGGAGCTGATCTCTGTCAGCTGGAGATCAGTTGTAAAAGTGGGAGATCTCCTGGCCCCACCTGGAGGCTGGCAACTCTCTTCTCCTCTGGAGAAAACGGAAGCTTTAGATCGGGGTGGCCAGACTGCAATTCGGGAGCCACATGTGGCTCTTTCAGACAGTCTAATTTAATGTTAATAAAAAGCAAATTTGCATATTTTCCAATAAAAACGTGTATGTAATATTTGTTTGTGTCTTGCAGCTCTCAAAGATCTGACGTTCATTCTACGTGGCTGTCACGTTAAGCACGTTTGGCCACCCCTGCTTTAGATGGTGGACTCTGGTGAAATTAGGCTTGCCAAGTCCCCCCGGGGGGCAGGGAAACCCCCGCCCCAGAGGCCCGTTCCCCGCTGCCGGCGGATCGGGCCCTGGGGGAACCCCACCCCCAAAGCACGCGATGTGCACATCACCCGGAAATGACGCGACCACGACGTCGGATGGTCGTGGCCCTGCCCCCAGCATGCCCGGTGTGGTCGCATCACTTCCTGGTGACGGGGTTGTGGCGCGCGCGCGCACATACTCCCAGAGAAGCGCTGGAGTCCCCCGCTCCAACGCCAATCCGACTTGGGAACCCTAGGTGAAATGGATGGTGAAATCTGGGGGTGGCGCCTGGAGAGGGTGGAGTTTAGGGAGGGGAGGGATTTCAGCAACATATTATACCTGGATGAGAACCCACCCTTCCCTAAACTCCACCCTCTCCAGGCTCCACCCCCAGATCTCCAGAAATTCCCCGACGTAGCATTGACAACCCTAATTTACAGACACCTTTTGACCTGGCCTCCTGTCACTGCTCAGGCCCAACTGAAGAGAAACAGAAAGTGGACATCACCCTTGTCTAATTCCTGGCTATTCCCAGGAGTTATCATATAACCCTTCTTTTCCAGATTGCTGCACCATGGCTTCCACGGAATGATTCAGAAGTGGAAGGAAGGTCTTGAGAACTGGTCAGTGGAGCTCCATCTCTCATCCCTTCTCCCTCTTCCCACCTCTCTCTGACTTGTTTAATTGTTTTCATGGATTTATAAATGATCTCGAAAGCCATATTTGGTGGAAAGACGTGGTAATAATCTTTTTTATATAAATAAATAGCAAAGCTAATGTTTGAGCCAAAGTTTCTCTTCAGGTGCTCCTGAGGGTCATTATTCTCAGTTGCTTCTTCTTTACACGTCACATCTTTGTCTAAGACTACCACAAAGAAGGATTTCTGAGGGTGGGCTGTGTGGCTCAGTGGAAAAGCCTCTGCTTTGCACACACAAGGCACCGGGTTCAATCCCCGGGATCTCCAGTTGAAAAGAACCAAGCGATAGATGATGTAAAAGTTCTGTCTGAGACCCCGGAGAGTCTCTGCCAGTCTGAATAGACAGTAATGGCCTTATTGGGCCGATGGTCTGATTCAGCATGTGGCAGGTTCATGTATGAAGCACTTGTCAATTAAAACTGAGTTCCTTCTACATTCCAGTGCAGGTGCACTCTGTTGCAGTCTAAAGAATGTACAAATGGGGTGAAAGGAAGGGGCACTGTTATTAGACTATGGGTAGTTGTTGATAGATCGCCATGGATTCTGTGTCACCGAGATATTTGCCATGGGCTCAGTTAGCCTCAGAGTCCTTCAAGTTTCCCACTCTCTTAAAGGTCAGTTCAGATACCTTGTCCAATGGCATTTCACTGAGGAATCCAGTTTTCTCCTTCGGAATCCATTCATCCCTCTTCCTTTCTCTGATGTTTCCCGGCGATGAAGAAGGAGGAGGAAGAGATTGGATTTATACCCCATCCTTCACTTCCCAAAGGAGTCTCAGAGCAGCTTACAATCTCCTTCCCTTCCCCTTCCTACAACAGGTGGAGCTGAGAGAGCTCTTTCGAGGACTGCTCCTGAGAGAACAGCTCTGAGAGAACTTGTGACTGACACAAGTCCAGCTCCCAAGTAACTACAGACCAATAAGTCTTTTGTCCATCATTGGGAAGCTCTACGCCAAACATTTGGCCACAAAGCTTAAGTCTTGGATATTAGAGCAGCAAGTCCTTGGGATAGAGCAGATTGGGTTTTGTCAGGGCAAGTCAACTTTAGACCATTGCATTGTCCTTAATCACTTAATTAATAAATACAAATCAGGGAAGGGTATGAAATTATATGCGGCTTTCCTGGATCTCAAGGGTGCCTTTGATTCGGTGCCCAGGGATATTCTGTGGGAGAAATTAAGTGACATGGGGATAGACAAGCGACTACTGTTCTTGATTAAAAATCTGCATTCTGGAAACACCTGTCAGATTAGATATTCTAAGAAGGGGGACTTAACAGCTAAGATTCCCATTAACGTGGGAGTTAAGCAGGGCTGCATTCTCGCGCCAACCCTGTTTAACCTCTTCTTAAATGATTTAGACCCCTTTATGAGGAGTATTGATGGCCATTGCCCTAAACTGGGTGAGAGGCATGTCACGTTACTTTTGTATGCGGACGATGCTGTCCTGCTCTCGCTCTCAGAAATGGGGATGAAAAGGATGCTTGCACAAGCTCTTGCTTATTGCAATAAGAACAAGTTGTCCCTGAACTTCGATAAATCCAAAATCATTGTGTTCGAGAAAAGTTGGAAGCCCATTAAGTGGATTATACAGGGGGAAAAAATCGAACAAGTCAAATGCCATAGATACCTGGGCATCTATTTCAATTATACTAACAGCTGGGCTACACATATTAAAGAAGCAGTTAAGTCATCAACTAACAACGCCCTTGCTATTGCCCGTTTCTTTTACACCAAAGGACATCAATATATTCCCACTGCTCTTAAAGTATTCAACCACAAAATACCCGCCAAACTGCTTTATGGTATCCCAATTTGGGTCTCGGCTTGTAATGAAGCTGTAGAACGTGTTCAATCTAAGTTCCTGAAGAAAATCTTGGGGCTACCAGCTTGCGTACCATATGCAGCTATGTGCCTGGAGACAACCCAAAGACGGTTAATTACGATGGCATGGACCATAACCTTCAAATTTTGGCTGCGCCTTCATTTTAGATGTGGCCCAAACAGTCTTGTGGTGCACATGTTAACTGAATCCCATCTATCGACTTGGTTGATTAATATAGAGAAAAAAAATTCTATAATCGGCTTTAGTTTTGATGACTTGGTACTTTTGTCTGAGCAGAAGGCTTTTGCCTTACTCAAACAAAGACTCCTTGATATAGAGGTGCAAGATCTGAGAAGACTGGCGCACAGACATTGCTCTCCCATGAGTATGGGACTTTCTTTTAGCCACATTTCCTCAGGATACCTGGCAAAACTGATTCAGCCCCATCTTCGTAGGGCTTTCATGCTAGCACGGTTCGACGTCCTTCCCTCAGCTGTTCTATCGGGAGCTGCATGTGGAGTATAGGGAATCAAACCCGGTTCTCCCAGATTAGAGTCCGTACTCCTAACCACTGCACCAAAGTGGCTCTCAAGCTAACTGCATACCAGAAGATCCAAGATCCTTTCTAACTTAAACTTTAAAAGAAATCGGCTTGCCTCTAAAGCATGGAATGAAAACTTGAATGAAACTCCCAGTATTGTCCTCCAGCAGTGTCTGCTGGGTCTTATTATGATTTGTAAAGACCACAGGGGCCGTCAGTGAATTCTTGGATCACGATTTAAGAACAGACAAAAACATCCACCACGCTGAAATGGCTGTCATCAGTTCCAAATTACTTGAGGGCCACACTTTGGGTAACTTTCTTCATAAGTAATTTGGACCCAGACAGACAGCTGTTCTTTTCTTTCAATTACACAGCTAAATGAAACCTCAAGACTAAAATTAGAGAGTTGAAAAGATGTGTAAATATTTGAGGAAAGCACGCAGGTGTTCTCATGGCCGCCATTTTTTTTATTCGATTGCGTGCTTTTAGATATATGAAAAGAGGTCTGCTCGTGTTAGTTCAGCAAGCCTCTGCAGCTGTTGTGTCATGAGGGAGCCGCTCTCGCTACCTAGTCTACAGGTTTTAGAGTTGGCAGCTCCAAGTAGTGAAATTCCTGGAAATTTGGGGGTGGAGCCTAGGGAGGCTGAGGGTTGGGGGAGGGGAGGGATCTCATTGGGGTATAATGCCCCAGAGCCCACCCTCCAAAGCAGCCATCTTCTCCAGGGGAACTGAACTCTGTGGTCTTGGGATCAGTTGTAACTCCAGGGAATCTGGCTATTCCTAGACAGGACTGATGCCACTTCTGGGTTTTCCCTGGAAGTGATGTCATGCCATTGCTGACTAGGGTTGCCAGCCTCCAGGTGGGGCCTGGGGATCTCCCGCTTTTACCACTGATCCCCAGCCGACAGAGATCAGCTCCCCTGGAGAAAATGGCTGCTTTAAAGGGTAGACTCTATGGCATTGTACTATGCTGAGGCCCCTCCCCTCCCCAAACCCCACCCTCTCCTGGCTCCACCCCCAAAGTCTCCAGGTATTTTCCAACCCAGACTTGGCAACCCTATTGCTGACAATGATTTTCAATTTACTTTTCACCTGCTGGCTTCTGGAGTGCTCATATATGACCTCACATCAAATAAAGCTCCAAATTGTTAAAATTCATAAATTATTCTTCTTATTAAACATGCTTCTTCTTATTAAACATGCTGTTGGTGATTCGATACATGAAATACAATTGATACACAGATAGGCTGGGGATTTCAAGAAAACTTTACAATCCCAGAAAAGACTTCACAATTCCAATGGACTGAAAAACATGATTTCTAAATGTCCATAAAGCGAGTAAATCCAGTCCTTCTTGAGGCAAACAAGCTGATCTGGGTATCATTTGTATTTCATGCAGGGCTTTTTTTGTAGAAAAAGCCCACCAGGAACTCATTAGCATAATAGGCCACACCCAAAAGCAGAAACTCATTAGCATATTAGGCCACACCCCAGACTATACCGCTTATTAGCATATTAAGCCACATTCCCATGTTACCAGAAGTGTGGTCATCCAGCCACACCCACCTTTTGCTTCTTATTCTGTTTACCTTGTTTGTGGTCAAAACCCAGGGCCTTTTTTTTTGTAGCAGGAACTCCTTTGCATGTTAGGCCACACACCCCTAATGTAGCCAATCCAAATGAGTTTCTGCTGTTGGGTGTGGCCTATTATGCTAATGAGTTCTTGCTGGGTGTGGCCAACTTGGGAGCCAGCCAGAACTCCGTTCCTGTGCGTTCCTGCCCAAAAATAGCCCTGATTTCATGTATCAAATAACCAACAGTATGTTTAATAAGAAGAAGCATGTTTAATAATAATTTATGAATTTAAACAATTTGGAGCTTTATTTGATGTGAAGTCATATATGATTCATACTAATTCATCTGTTTCCTTAAATCGTTGCAAGTAGGCTTCTGGAGTGCGGGCAGACAATGGCTCCTGGGCGAGGGGAAGACCTCCCATGCCCAGGGAGGTGAATGGCAACCCTAAATAGGGCAGGTTGCTGCACAGAGGTTGGATGAATCATTACATTCCTGGGGACGTCAAAGGGAGGAAGGGCCATTCCTAGAGCAACCCATCCCTTCTCTTATGGCAAGGTGGGTTGGGGAGGGAATGGCCTTGGCACTGAAGAGGATCAAGCAAGCACTTAGTTGGCAGAGCAGCGCTCTGGAGGAGTGGGTTGGGGTTTAGCGCCCCTTGGCCCAGAAGAAGAACAAAAGCCATTGAGGCCTTGGCTAGCTTTGGAACCAGGGCGAAGTTGCCAGAAATCTAGGTAACCCCAGGCAGCCCCAGCCTGACAAGTCAGAATACCAACAATGGTGCAGGTCAACCTAGTTTAACCTCTAACTGAGAGCCAGTTTAGTGTCGTGGTTAGGAGCACAGACTCTAATCTGGGAGAACTGGGCTTGATTCCCCACTCCTCCACATGCAGCCAGCCGGGTGACCTTGGGCCAGTTACAAGTTATCTCATGAACAGTTCTCAAAAGAGCTCTCTCAGCCCCACCTACCTCACAGGTATCTGTTGTGGGGAGGGGGAGGGAAAGGAGACTCTAAGCCACTCTGAGATGCTGAGTATAAATCCTCCTCCTCTTCTTCTCCTCCTCTTCTGTTCATTTGATGTCTTATGTACTAATTGTCGAGTAATTATATTTTGGTAGTACTTTTCAAATCACTCAGCATAGGAAAAACAGTTCCAGATGCAGTGTGAGCACTAACCTGCACTAATCCTGCCATGCTAGTGTATCGCGGAGGCTGAGCTGGGAGAGTTTCAAGCTTCCTTTCCTCTATTGACTTGCATAGAATTACATGGACCTTTTTGAGTGAGCAGAGCTTTATAAAATAACTAGGAAGAAGGCCCATTGTGGAAATGGAGACAACGAGCTCTAGAAATAGGCTGTGGGCAAGTGGCTCGGGCTTGAGGAGTCCTTTTAGCATCAGTTTGCCAGGCGCGCTCCAAGGCTGGCCACTTTGAGTGAAGAAGTGGCACTTTTCAGGATGGGATGGCCTGGGAGGAGATTCACATTGCCCACAGAGGAGCTTCGGTGGCGTCCCACTCGTGTTCCTCCCCCCACACACACACAGTGGGAGTGCGGGTGGCCAAAGAAAGAGAAGCAGCCGCCAGGGTGGGGCAAGAGCTCTCTGCGGGCGTTGCTCCGTGCAGGGGGTGGCTGCGAGACCATGCTCTAGCGACGGGTGAGGAAGAGGCAGGCAGCCTGGGTGATGAAAGGGGCCTCCCGACTTGGCTTGGCTTCCCCCCCCCCAAGCAGCCCGTTGAAGGCTGGAGCGAGGTTTTGCTTCAAGTGATGCAGCTTCACTTCCATCCCAGCAGAAACCTCATCGTCCTCCGTTGCAGTGCGAGATGAAAGGGAAGGGCAGGACTCAGGCAATGCAGCCACCAATGGGTAGAGGCCCCTGGTGAGGGACACATCAGGGAGCCAAAGGCTGTGGGGGCATGTGGAATGTTCAGGCAAGAGGGACACGAAAACTCAAATATATATAAGGAGAGATACAATGATCTACCAGAAACTGGGTCAGAGAGGGATTTCCAGAGATGGAGAGAAAATATCTGGCCAATCACTTTCCAAACATATCATCCCATTCGTATATATGAAGATGCCTTACACAAAGGCTGACCATGGTTCCCCAATGTGGTGCCTGTCGGTGCCAATCGTGCCCACCGACACCTTTCTTGGCACCTGCCAAGTATTCTTAGAAAGTAGATAGAGCCAAGGGGGCTTTTGCCAAGCAAGGCCTCTGATCGGCTGTGCAGATATTTAGAAATGTTGTTTTGGCAGCAGCTGCCACCGCAGCACAAGAACCTTCACTGTGTGAACTGAGGTAAGCTGAGGCAGCCATTTTGTGGCTGGCTCTGCCTCCAACGGCAGCTGTTTTGTGGCAGCCATTTTGGGACTGCACCCACCTCAGTATGTCAGAATTCCAAAGGTGCCTGCAGGCTCAAACAAGTTGAGGATCTCTGAGGTACACCACTGGCCTATTTTGGGAAACACTGACTGGCTACATCTCTTTCCCGGCACTTCCCATCTGTGATTCTATTAAGTGGAGATGCCGGGAATTGAACCGGCGACCTTTTACATGCAAAGCAGATGGTACACCACTGAGCCAGGAGCTTTCTCTCCTTGCCCGAGCCACCTGCGTGAACATAGCTTATGTCAATCCATTAAATACAGGCATTAGTTGGATCCCCAGTGGTTTATATTCTTTAGGCGCAACCATGAGGTGAAACTGACTGTACTTGGGAGACAGGAGAGCCATTTCTTAATTAACATGGAGAAGCCTACCCTCCCACCTTGTTTTCTCTCTCTTGCATTTATCTTTCAGGCTACAAATCTTCATAATTTAATTTCTTTGAATGTGACTACAGTAAATCTTTTTTAAAAATCGGTTTAAGGAGCTATAGTTTATCTTTTTGGGGGCTGTAAAGATAATATATATATATTAAAGGTAATTTAATTTCGTCAAGACGCTTCCCCCGCTGGTATGTTGTCTTCAGATTTCTCATAATGTTATTGATTACCTGGATGTCTGCAGGAAAGGGGGATGGAAGCCAGCGCGCGTTTTCTTTTTCAAAGCAGAAGATGAACTGTCGACTGAAGGTTTGGCTTGAAATGTAGTGCGGAGGTGGGCAAATATGTCGGAAATCAGCTCCGAAACCTGGACTCTGGAGCCCACGTGAAATCAAAGGGATTTGAAAAATTAACCATTTCAGGTTCTCGATGACATTGACTTTGCAGAGAAGAAGGAGAGGAGGAGCAGGAGGAGGAGGAGGAGATTGGATTTATACCCCGCCCTTCACTCGGAGTCTCAGAGCGACTTACAAACTCCTGTCCCTTCCCCTCCCCACAACAGACACCCTGTGAGGTAGGTGGGGGCTGAGAGAACTCTAACAGAAACTGCTATTTTTCAAGAACAGCTGTGCCAGAACCATGGCTTGCCCAAGGTCATCCAGCAGCTGCAAGTGGAGGAGTGGGGAATCAAACCCGGTTCTCCCAGATTAGAGTCCGCACACTTAACCACTACACCAGTGCTATAAGGGACCAGTTTGGTAAATAGGAGTTTTCTTGATGAGTTCTTGAGGGGAAGAGGAAGAAGAGAAAGAAGAGGAGGAGACTGGATTTATACCCCGTCCTTCACTCAGAGTGGCTTACAATCTCCTTCCTTTCCCCTCCCTACAGCAGACACCCTATGAGGTAGGTGGGGCTCAGAGAGCTCTTTCGAGAACTGCTCCTGTGAGAACAGCTCTGAGAGAACTTGTGACTGAGCATCTGCTCAGCATGCAGAAGGTCCCAGGATCAACTCCTGGCATCTCCAGTTCAAAGGATATATTTATTTGATTTATACCCCGCCCTCCCCACCGGAGTGGGCTCAGAGCGGCTTCCATAAAAGATTGAAGCAGATAAAACAGAACATTTATATAATACATTTAAAAGTTCTATTGTGCGATATTACAAGTACGACGGACTAACACAGGATCACATCCACCATCGCGGGAGTACAGTCGACAGTAATATTGGGACTATGATCTTGGTCCCATACTAAGTTCCAATTTATATCGGTGAGGAACAGGTTGCCGCTGATGTTTCCAAGGCATGGAGTCTTAAGGATCAGGTAGGAGGTGTTGGGAAAGGCCCTGGAGAGCCATTGCCTGAGACCCTGGTGAGCCCCTGCCAGGACTGACCTTGACGGACCAGTGGTCTGATTCACTATATAGCAGATTCATGTGTTCATATGACCTCTCTCCTAGCTGTTAATGTTGTCTCCTGCATGCTGATACTTTATGTATTTGCTTTACTTTGGCCCCGGTCACATGAACGGTTTTGGGCCGGGAGAGGGACGGATCGGGGGCGCATCCCACTGCAACATCTGGGAAGCGTTGCGCACCCGTCCCCGATCCGGCCCTTCACCCGAAAAACCGCAGCAAAAATAAACCACCTACCGAGGTGGTTTTTCCAGCACGCCGCATCAACGCCTGGCCGTGGGATCACTGGCGTGTCCTTCTGCCGGCGCATCCCCGGCTCCTGGCTGAACTGCGCATGCTCAGACATGCGCAGTTCGGCAGTCTCCCTTTCCCCACCGTGGCTTCCCCCGGCATCTGATCCTGGCGGGGAGGGAATGCACCGCGGCTCGGGGATCAATGTGATCCCGCTGCCGCGTGTTTCTTTCGGTGCGGCTTTATAAAGCTGCATTTTCGCCCGTTCCTCCCCCCCCCCCCCGTGGGGACATCCCGCCCTTTTCCCCAGTGGGGACCCAAAGTGACTTACATCATTCTCTTCTCCTCCCTTTTATCCTCACAACAACCCTGTGAGGGAGGCTAGGCTGACAGTGTGCAACTGGCCCAAAGTCACCTAGTGAGCTTCCATGGCCTTGGTTTCAATCTTACCTGTGCTACGAACTCACCAGGTGAGCTCTGGCAAGCCACTGTATCTCTGCCTCACACCTCCATTTGCAATGTAGAGATCATCATTAGTGAACAACCTTACCGGGTTGTCAAAACGACTGCAACGAGATACCTGCGGAGCCTTTGGTGTAGCGATTAAGAGTGGTGGACTCTAATCTGGAGAACTGGGTTTGATTCCCCACTCCTCCTCCACATGAAGCCAGCTTCAGGATGACCTTGGGCCAGCCACAGTTCTCTCCGGACTCTCTGAGCCCCACCTACCTCACAGGGTGTCTGTTGTGGGGAGAAGAGGGGAAAAGTGGCTGTAAGCCTCTTTGAGACACGTGAGGCTTATTGGGTGACCTTGGGCCAGTCGCAGTTCCCTCGGGACTCTCTCAGCCCTACCTACCTCACAAGGTGCCTGTTGTGGGGAGAGGAAGGGAAGGAGATTGCAAGCTGCTTTGAGACACGTGAGGCCTACTGGGTAAACTTGGCCAGTCACAGTTCTCTCCGGACTCTCTGAGCCCCACCTACCTCACAGGGTGTCTGTCGTGAAGAGAGGAAGGAAAGGCAATCGTGAGCCACTCCAAGACTCCTTCAGGTAGTGAATAGCAGGGTATAAAAACCAACTCTTCTTCTTTTTGAGCATAATAAAGCACTAAAGAACACCTTTGCAATTGTCATTGCCATTATTCTTCTGAGTCTTAGTTTAATAAGGAGGTTAGTTATTGATTAAGCTTTCTAATGGCCGCCAGCTTCATTTGAGAAGGGGCATCTGGTACTCGAGACTCAGGATATAGCGGCATCCTTCTGGGAAATCCTGATTGAGGTTCAACTGATGCTTGAGTTGGAGGTAATCATGTTAAAAAGTCACCTGGGCATCCCGGAGAAAAGGCCAGAACAACCTCAGACAACAAAAGGCTAGTGCTATTTTGATTCAAGCTGTTGAGAGCGAGATATTCTGTCTAGCGGGATAATTTATCGGAAGAACACACTGACACTTATGAGTCTTTTTCTTGTCTTCAGCCACGGATGAGCATTGAAGCCTCATTGCCAACGTCCCCTCAGCAATCGCTCAAAGCTACTGCTTTGGTAAGAGAAGGTTCTTCCTGGCCCAAGCATTCCAAAAAAAAGGGAAGAAACATGCCGTGGGCCCTCATCCAGGAATGGTTGAATGCAACAGTGTGTACGTAGCCAGACACAGTCGTTTGGCCTATGCATTCCCAAGCACTTTGCAAGGAAAGAAGAGAAGAGACTGGATTTATACCCTGCCCTTCGCTACCCGAAGGAGTCTCAGAGCAGCTTACAATCTCCTTCCCCTTCCCCTCTCCACAACAGACTCCCTGTGAGGTAAGTGGGGCTGAGAGAGCCCTCCCGAGGACTGCCCTTGAGAGAACAGCTCTGAGAGAACTTGTAACTGACCCAAGATCACACCAGCAGCTGCATGTGGAGGAGTCACTACCCGAAGGAGTCTCAGAGCAGCTTACAATCACCTTCCCTTCCCCTCCCCACAAGAGACTCCCTGTGAGGTAGGTGGGGCTGAGAGAGCCCTCCCGAGGACTGCCCTTGAGAGAACAGCTCTGAGAGAACTTGTAACTGACCCAAGATCACACCAGCAGCTGCATGTGGAGGAGTCACTACCCGAAGGAGTCTCAGAGCAGCTTACAATCACCTTCCCTTCCCCTCCCCACAAGAGACTCCCTGTGAGGTAGGTGGGGCTGAGAGAGCCCTCCCGAGGACTGCCCTTGAGAGAACAGCTCTGAGAGAACTTGTAACTGACCCAAGATCACACCAGCAGCTGCATGTGGAGGAGTCACTACCCGAAGGAGTCTCAGAGCAGCTTACAATCACCTTCCCTTCCCCTCCCCACAACAGACTCCCTGTGAGGTAGGTTTTTAAAAGACACAAATACCTGATCCATTTGAATCCTGGCTCACATTTGAAAAGAAATGCCTAATGGGTGATGACGTGAAATCTGAGATAAGGGTCCAAAGCCCCCACTTACCACCACCTTTCTAATTAAAGGAGCTAATGAAGCAGCACATCTTTCCCCTTTTCATTGCAATTAATTAGGAATAATTTATACAAGACTGGAGGGGAAAACAAAACACTATCTGGGTGTAAAAAAAACCCCCGTTAAATTGGAAACCGCAGTATTATTAGGGGGAATGTGATAATTCAAGGTTTCTATGGAAGGGCGGCTTCTTTGCTCCCAAGAGCAGTGCTTAAACATATTATGGGTTTGTTTATGCAATAAACATATATACGTCACTCTTAGCTAATAATTGCTGGGACTGTTAGCCGCATTAGTTCTGTACTTTTAAAAATGTGAAGTGCTTTTCTTCTCTCGTGAGTTTTTGACCTCATCTTCTCCCACCCCATCCCCTGATACACATGGCTGTTTAAGATAAATAACTAGATTCAGGTCCATTAGAGAAGAAGAAGAGATTGGATTTATACCCTGCCCTCCACTACCCAAAGGAGTCTCAGAGCAGCTTACAATCTCCTTTCCCTTCCCCTTCCCTTTCCCCACAACAGACACCATGTGAGGTAGGTGGGGCTGAGAGAGCGCTGAGAGAACTGTTCGCGAGAGCACAGCTCTGAGAGAACTGTGGCTTGCCCAAGGTCACCTAGCAGCAGCATGTGGAGGAGTGGGGAATCAAACCTGGTTCTCCTGGATTAGAGTCCGCACTCCTAATAACTACACCAAACTGGCTCTTAACTTAGATACCAACAGGATTTTCTATGTATAAGATTTCAAGAGTCAGAGCTCCCTTCATTGGATATGAATAGTTTTGAGTCCAGTAGCACCTTAGAAATCAAGATGATTTTCTGTGCATAATTTTTCAAGACTTTAAGGTTCCTTCATCATACAAGTAGATTCAAGCCCAGCGGCACCTTAGTTATTAACAAGATCTTTGGGCTATAAGCTCTCAAGAGTGAAAGCTTCCTTCATCAGATGCCACTCGTTTCTGACCAAGGGAGCTTTGTCTCTCAAAAGTTCATACTCCCCCCAAAATAGTTTTGGTCTGTAGGGTGCTACTGGGCCTGAATCTAGCTGCTCTACTGGAGAATTGGTCGTCTCCCTTATTTATCTCCTCTGCCATCAGCACCAATCAGCAGTCTTACAAGATCCTAACAAGAAATTAGCATTAATAACATCATCACACTCCCCTCTCTGCTGGAAGAGATGTGAAGAAGTGGTAGAGAGGGGGAGAGGTATTTGTGAATTCCCTGCATTGTGCAGGGGGTCGGACTAGATGCCCCTTGAGGTACCTTCCAACTCTATCGTGATCACATGCACCATTAGACACGCCATAGGCACGAATGCTGAGTGGATTTAAAGGGCGGAATCAGACGCAAACATCTGGGAAGCGCCCCGCACCCGTCGGCAACCCGTGTTGCTCCACCGCAGAAGCGGAGTAAAAAGACACTGCGAAAGTCCAGAGGCAAACGGGTTACTATGGGCCACGGATGGACTTTCCCCTGTGTGATCGCTCCAGTGTTCTCTCTGATCAGGCCATCCCGACTCTGTGGCATTGTTTTTCCCCCCGTGTCTCAGTATGCGCATCATTGCACACTGCATAGGGAGCCCTCAGTGTGGAGATGCGAATCATCGATCCCTCGTTGAAGCACACCAGAAACACAGCAAAAACAAAAACGACTCACCCGCGGTTGCATCTGATTACACAGTGGTGGGCTGTGCCCGCAGCTTCAAAGGACTATGTGGCAGGGTGACGAGCGGCGGCAGGGTGACGAGCGGCGGCAGCGATGAGTGAAGTGGTGAGCAGTTACGGCAAGGAGGCGCAACACCAGCGGTGGATTGGATGACGGTGGAGGCGGAGCCAGAAGGCGCAAGGACGTAGAAGCGCAGGTGCGGCGGAGCCAAAGGGACATAGCCGGAGCCGGGCTGATGCGAACTGTGCGCCAGTTGGGCCCGCCGGAAAAACTGCCGACTCCGAAGACCACCGGAAGGAGAAGAAGAGCCGAGCCATAGCCGAGCCGAAGAACAGCGAGTCCCACCATTGGGTGCCGGTAGGGCAGCCCCCACTCCTGACTAAGTGGCCATAGATAGGGATAAAGTAATTGTGTAAGCCGCTCAGAGACCCCTCGGGGTTCGCGCATGTGACCACCACCTATGATTCTATGATCCTATGCTCACTGCTGGCGGCAATGTAAATTTATTAAGAAATTTTGGCATGACATACTTTCTCAAATAAAAATTCTAACTGGATACGAGGTTCCATTCTGACCAGAAATCCTATTTTTGAACTCGCGTCGGAAGAAAAGGCTACCCTCTGAAACTCGGATAAACAGGAATCCCTTTTCCTTTGAACACTCAGCGCCTCGGTCTCTCAAGTTCTTCTACCTCGGGTGTCCTACTTTTGCGAATGTTTCCTACTCTCGGAAGTCGAAACACTGAAACACCTACACATAAGTTTAGAAGCCTTTAGCTGCCCAACTTTGAAAATGGTCAATACTCAGAGACGTGGGATCCCATATAAGATCAGGTACCTGCTCCATTCACATGGGGAAAATATATTTTCTGTCACAACAGAAACTCATAAAATAATAATAGCATCAGAGAATCATTATTAAAAATATTGCTTTCCATTCCTCTTGATTTTCAAGGGACAATAACTTCTCAGGAGGTAAGAGGAGCAAGGGAGGGGGGAAGAAAAGGAACGCCGGGCTCAGCCTTGAGAAGCAATTATTTTTTATTAATATACACTCACCATTTTTTTTTTAATTTTCTCCCTGACCTTTACGCAAACACATTATTCTATTTATACAAACAAAATGAGTCTTAAACAGTAACTGGTTCTTAAATGAAATTGAATTCATGGTGTGCATGCTAACTCAATTGGCAGGAGAAAATTTCTGGGAATAGACTCCCATACCAAGACATCTGCAAAGGCAGAGTCATTTTTTTAAAAAAGTTATATCCTGCTTTTCCTATTCTGTTCAAAGGGCCTAACAATACAGGGCCAGTTAAAATACAACAAAGAGACAATGGTCTCGATCAATGTTCCCTCTAAGATGTGGAGTCTTGTGAGCAAAAATTCTACTTTGTGAGCTACTGGCATTAAAGTTGTGAGCGAGCGATTTGGCTGCTGCATAAATCAGTTTGCTTTGGAGCCATCCTTCCTGAGCTAAGACAAAAATGTGTGAGCCGGAGGCTAAAGATTTGTGAGCTAGCTCACACCAACTCAGCTTAGAGGGAACTATGGTCCCGATCACACGCAGAAGTAGCCGCGTGAGAGGCACGACTGCCGAGCGGATTTGAAGGGCGCGATCACACGGGAACATCTGGTCCCACACCCATCGGCAGACCGTCTCACTCTGCCAAAGACGCGGAGTTAAAAAATACCTGGGAAAGTGCAGTATCAAATGGGTTGCGACAGGCCACAGACGGAGTTTCCCATGTGATCGCTCCAGCGCGCTCCGATTGCATCACTGGTCCCTCGATGAAGTGCGCCGGAAACACTTGGCAAAGAAAAAACCCTTATTCACCCACTGCTGTGTCTGATCACACAGTGACGGGTCAAATTACTGCGGCGCAAATAGGCTCGCTTCCTCCCCATGCGTTTTCTGGCACGTGTCACCAAGACCAATAAAAGTCAAATTTAAAATAGATCAAGGAAACAGCCATAATCAAGCCAAAAGACTAACCCCAATCAGGAAACAATCAAGATTTCAGTCAAAGAGTTTGCTGTATTATAATCAGGCAAAATCCGTGCAAAAGAGGAAAAGAAAAGGAGAAATAATGTTTACAAGTTTAAAAGAGAAAGTACTAGATGCTATCAGTAGCTCGTGATCTGCCATTCTAAATTGGTGAACAAATTCATACCAGGAGAGGTGGTCCTTTGGGTATATGAGTTCCAGACTGTGAAGGGCCTTAAACGGGAGACCCAGCACCTTGAATGCAGCTAAGAAATGCACTGGAAGCAACTGAATCTGATTTCATATCGGCATAATGCACTGGCACAGTGAGACTGTCATTGCTGAATTTTGCAGTACGTGAATGAAGTCCCGGAGGCCTTCAAGAGCAGCTCCTATTAGAGGGCATTGCAGCCATCAAGTCAAAAGGTTAATAATGCATGGATCGGCATGGTAAAGCAATGTTAGCACTGGAAGAACCTGTTGGATGAAAAGGGAGACAGAACATTTTCACGCATACGCACACACACACACAAAATAACAGGGGGAATGAAGGCCTAAGGACACATTGTTTTCCCCAGGGATTTCCCTGGGTTGGGTCAAGAGATGTGCCCTGGAGTTCCACACTTTCCCAGGCATGCATCATCCTGGTTTGGAAAAGAGCCCCTCCCCTCCACCGATATAGGAGGAGGAGGAGGAGGAGGAGGAAGAGGAGGAAGAGGAGGAAGAGGAAGAAGAGGAGGAAGAGGAGGAAGAGGAAGAAGAGGAGGAAGAGGAGGAAGAGGAAGAAGAGGAGGAAGAGGAAGAAGAGGAGGAAGAAGAAGAGACTAGATTTATACCCCGCCCTTTGCTACCGAAGGAGCAGCTTAAAATCCCTTTCCCTTCCCTTCCCCACAAAAGCCACCCTGTGAGATAGTCGGGGCTGAGAAAGCTCTGAGAGAACTGCCCTTGAGAGAACAGCTCTAAGAGAACTTGTGACTGACCCAAGGTCACACCAGCAGCTGCATATGGAGGAGTGGGGAAATCATACCCGGTTCTCCCAGATTAGAGTCTGCACTCCTAACCACTACACCAAACTGGCTCTTCTCATGGAGCTGTTGTTTGTCCTCTCTAGGAAATGGACTGTGTAGCCTATCAGTACATAAGGAGCCCCTGATGGGTAAGTTGCCAAGTATGGGCTGGAGAATTCCTGGAGATTTATGGGTGGAGCCTGGGGAGGGTAGAGTTTGGGAAGGAGAGAGATCTCAGTGGGATATAATACCATAGAGTCCACCCCTCCAAAGCAGCCACTTTCTCCAGGGGAATCATCTGTAATTCTGGGAGATCTCCAGGCCCCACCTGGAGGTTGGCAAACTTACTGATGGACAAATAGCAGCTCTCTGGGGGCATTTTGGGTCAGGAATATGGAGCAGGGGAAGGCCAAAGCCATTTCCATGCAAGGGGAAGCATAGTTTTGCATGGGTTGATAACATGGATAGACAGCCCTTCAAAACTTTCCTTTCATAAACCAATATAAGTAGAGTTGTACACACATAGGAGAAATTCCACTTGCCCAAAGGGTAATCATGTTGCCCTGTTGCAGGGAAAAAAAATAAGCAGGTACTTTAAAGACGGACACATTTTTATTCTAGCATAAACTTTCCTAGATTAGAACACAGGTTATTAGATGCATGGGATGGATCTTCACCTAGTAGACATGTAAAAAGAGACTTTGGGCTTTTCTGCCTTCTCGTCTTCCTTGCATGTAAGTTCCTGTTTCTTTGGGGGGGGGGGTGTTCTGTTCTGCACATGCTGTGCTCCCCTAGTGGTCAATTTGAAATTACACCGATTTATTTCCGGCTTGTCTCCCTGCAGATTTAAACTGCAGGTTTTGGTGCCAGACATAAACCAGTGTAATACCAAATAGACTACTAGAGGGAGCAAAACACATGAAGAAAAGCCCCCTGCTTCCCCCAAAGAAACAAGAATTTACAAGGAAGGAAAATGAAAATATGGGGAAAGCCCCAAAAGGGATAGGGTCAGTGGACTATTGTTGTTGTAAGTATGATCCTACTATATCACAGCTAGATTTGAATTCAGTAGCACCTTAAAAGGTAAAGGTAAAGGTTCCCTTACTCGAAAGCCAGTTGAATCCGACTCTAGGGTTGCGGGGCTCATCTCCGTTTCAAAGCCGAAGAGCCAGCGCTGTCCAAAGACGTTTCCGTGGTCATGTGGCCAGCATGACTAAACACCAAGGCGCACGGAACGCTGTTACCTTCCCACCAAAGTGGTACCTATTTATCTACTTGCAATTTCTTGCTTTCGAACTGCTAGGTTGGCAGGAGCTGGAACTAGAGACAGGAGCTCACTCCATCATGCGGCACACTTGGGTCTCGAACTGCTGAACTACTGACCTTCCACAGCCTGCAGTTCAGCGTCTTAACCACTTGAGCTACCGCAGCTCCATAGTAGCACCTTAGAGACCAATACATTTTTGGTGGTATAAGCTCTCAGGAGTCAATGCTCCCTTTGTCAGACACAAGTCTCATTGGTCTCGTAGGGGCTGCTGAACAGATATAGATGTCACACTGCAGACCAGCACAGCTGTTCTCTGAAACCTGCTATGTAACTTCCGCATCATTTAACAAGTCATGTTAGTGCTTGTATTGACCTGGTTGCAGCTCCACTTTCAGATTTCGGCTTGTTACCAAACTTTATTGTATTGTTTATTGCGTGTCCTGTTCCTGATGATTTAAATTATCTTGTGCTGAGACATCCATGCTGAATCTCATTGAGAAAGGTGGGCTATACATGACCCAAAGAAGAAGAGGAGGAGGAGGAGGAGGAGATTGGATTTATACCCCGCCCTTTACTATCCTAAGGAGTCAGAGCGGTTTACAATCCCTTTCCCTTCCCCTCCCCACAACAGACTCCCTGTGAGGTAGGCGGGGCTGAGAGAGTTCTGAGAGAACTGCTCTTGAGAGAACAGCTCTGAAAGAACTTGTGGCTGACCCAAGGTCACACCAGCAGCTGCATGTGGAGGCATGGAGAATCAAACCTGGTTCTCCCAGATTAGAGTCCGCACTCCTAACCACTACATCAAAACAACAAGCTTGCACGAAACATAGCTAACAGCCAAATGGTTGTTGTTGTTGTTGTTCAGTCACACAGTCAAGTCCGACTCTTCGCATGGTTGGTTGAGGAGGTTTGAAGTTTGGCATTAAAGTAGATGGTGATGTGGAAATGAATTTATGCCTTACGTAGAGTTTAACTCACAGTTAATGATTTATGGAATGAATCTGGGATTATTAGAAAATTGTTTAGCTAATCTAGTTGCTGTCAAATAATATTTCTGGTTGAAATGTCGACTTTCAATGATGTTATAATCTATAAGCTATTATGTATTTGTTTATGACTTGAAAACCCAATAAAAATATATATTAACAAAGTCCGACTCTTCGCGACCCCATGGACTAGATCACGCCAGGCCTTCTTGGCCTGGAAGGCCCAAATGGTAATAGAATACTATTGAATACATGAAGAACATCACATGTATTTGTACCTACTTCTGCTTACACCAGGTGACTCTGTAATGGGTTTCCAGAGAAAGACCTGTTTCAAGCAAGACTTTTGTTAGGTACCACACGGCCCCTATTGTTACAAAGAGTCCATGCTTCTTGTTGTTGTTCAGTCGCACAGTCGAATCCGACTCTTCGCGACCCCATGGACCAGCCCCCGCCAAGCCTTCCGGTCTTCCACCATCCTCTGAAGTTGGCTCAATTTCATGTTCGTTGCATCGATGACACTGTCCAACCATCTCATCCTTTGCCCTCCCCTTCTTCTTTGACCTTCGAGCTTTCCCAGCATCAGGGTCTTCTCCAGTGAGTGCTCCCTTCTCATTTGGTGGCCAAAGTATTTGAGCTTCAGTTTCATTATCTGGCCTTCCAGGGAACAGTCAGGGTTGATTTCTTTTAGGGTTGACTGATTTGATCTTCTTGCAGTCCAAGGGACTCTCAAGAGTCTTCTCCAGCACCATAGTTCAAAAGAATCTATTCTTCGGCACTCGGCCTTCCTTATAGTCCAACTCTCGCAGCCATACATGACTACTGGGAATACTGGTCCATGCTTCCAGACCTCCATAAAAATGCTGCAATGCTTTGAGAACAGGATTAAGTATTAGCTGTTACATTAGATCTTCCTCCTTTGCTACAAATTGGGTGTCACCCATGTGAAAAACACTTCTCACCAGCAGGGTCAAAAGGACACAAAATCCAAGATGTCTGGGGTGTGATATTATAATGTGAAATTCAAATGCAATCAAGGAAAATACAGCGTTAGATTTCATGACTCTCATACCCTCTAACATTGCAAAGATGAAACTAGGAACTTGGAGCCATAGAGTGTCAGGGTTGGAAGGGATTTTGCAGGTTATCTGGTCCAGCCCTCTGGTCACGGAAGGACCCTTGTGACAGGCTGTTTCTATCGACTGAGGGGACCCACCCAGCCTCCCATGGTTTGGGGGGAACCAGGTATATTTTAAACTATAAACTTTCCCCTCAGTTCCCAGGTGTTCTCAAGGCAGCGAGTATCTAGGCTTCGGGTTCGCTGCTGTGAGGTGAATTTTGTGGGGCATGAGTAGACTACATGGTCGAATCTGCATTTGTATTTTTAAATCAGTTTTGTGCTGCTGTGACACCGTCTTTCTCTATGCTTGCTTGAATGATGTTTGGAGAAGATTCTTTTAAAGGAGTGCAGAGGTGCAATGGCAGTGGAGCCGCCACGAGAAGGTGATAAACAGGGCTTTTTTGGTAGAAAAAGCCCAGCAGGAACTCATTAGCATAATAGGCCACACCCAACAGCAGAAACACATTAGCATATTAGGCCATACCCCTGTGCCTTCCTTTGGCTTACCCAGGCACCCCCACGACTGCGGGGCGCCCGGGCAAGCCAACCCTTGGACAGGCCGGGGAAGGCACAGGGAGGCATTTAAATGCCCCCCTGATCCTTCCAGGGCCCCCCCTGGCCTGCCCGCCTCAGAGTCACCGGAGGGGGGGTCGCTCTCCAGGCCTTCCCTCCATAGCCAGGCACGCAGAGGTTTTGGCTGTAGTGGGTGTGGCCAGCTCTGAACCCAGCCGGAACTCCGTTCCTTTGCGTTCCTGCCCAAAAATAGCCCTGGTGATAAACATATGTGGACATGCAAAAGTATGCTAGCACTGTTGAGGTGTGAAAACAACACCAAAAGTAGACAGCTTTTTTAAAGATGGCATCAGAAGGCTGGGACACCGGTGGGAAAGACAAATGCAGATTCGACCTGTGGGGGCCACCGAGGGAGAAACTGTATGTTAACCAGAAGGACAGATTTATTTTTACAGACTGGTTTACAGGAACAGATCAGCAGCACAGGTCTCCAGGCAGACAAAGGAGAAACCTGGCTGAGGCACACTCATTTAGAGAGTAGTTCCAACTTTCTTCAGTACTTTCCAGCATAAACAGGCTTTTACCGGCTAGCCACCTGGTTGGAGCCTCTCACACACACAGGATTCCACCTGCATCGGCCTGCCCTTTCTGAAGAGTCAGACAAAATGGCACACGGTCTGCTCATTACCGGAGACACAGGCCTAACAACTGGGTACTCTCCCACAGGCAGAGCTAAACCACTCCGCCACGCTACTGAGCAGAGCTACCCTTTGCTTTGCCTGCTCTTTTGAGCTCCAAACTCAGCTGCGCTTCCCTCCAGCAGTCCATCCCCCTTCTGAAAGGTGATTGGATGTTGGAGGAGCACTCCCATAGGCTCAGCTGAGTGGCCCCTTTCCCCTTCAGGGGCGGGACAGCTTTCTGTCTGCCACGCCCACCACTATAGTGTCCATGAGAGATGACAATTGAGCCACTGAAGGTTAGTTGGCTGTCTGATATGTTCTTCTTATGAAGAAAGGTTAAAGCTCTTGGGGCTCTTTAGCCTGGAGAAATGACGACTGAGGGGTGCCATGATCAAGGTTTACAAGATTATGGATGGGGTAGAGCAGGTAGAGAAAGAGGTACTTGTCTCCCTTTCTCGCAATACAAGAACTCGTGGGCACTCCATGAAATTGCTCAGCAGTTGGGTTAGAACGGATAAAAGGAAGTCCTTCTCAACCCAAAGGGTCCATCAGTGGCTATCAGCCACAAGGTATAGAGAGGAACTCTCAGTCTGGAGCAAGGGATGCTCTGTATTCTTGGTGCTCGGGGGGTGGGGGGGAACAGTGGGAGGGCTTCTAGTGTCCTGGCCCCACTGCTGGACCTCCTGATGGCACCTGGTATTTCTGGCCACTGTGTGACACAGAGTGTTGGACTGGGTGGCGCATTGGCCTGATCCAACATTGGCTTCTCTTATGTTCTTTATATACTGTAGTTGTGTATCATTGCAGTGAGCAGGGGGGTTGGGCATTTATACCCCAATTCTCTTCTCCTATGGCAACCTAAAGCAACTTAGGCCATTGTTCTCTTCTCCTCCATTTTATCCGTACAACAACCCTGTGAGTAGATCAGTGGTGGGAAGTGCCATCAAGTCACAGCCCATTTATGATGAACTCTCAGGGTTTTCAAGGGAGGAGATGAACAGAGGTGGTTTGCCAATGTCTGCCTCTGCCTAGCAACCTTGGACTTCCTTGGTGGTCTCCCATCCAAGGACTGACCAGGGCTGACCCTGCTTAGCCTCCAAGATCTGACTAGCCTGGGCCACTCAGG
This sequence comes from Gekko japonicus, assembly GCF_001447785.1. Taxonomy (NCBI): domain Eukaryota; kingdom Metazoa; phylum Chordata; class Lepidosauria; order Squamata; family Gekkonidae; genus Gekko; species Gekko japonicus. The sequence continues at coordinate 465,051 of NW_015172589.1, forward strand.
TCAGGGCAAAGTGCTGTCAAGTCACAGCTGAATTATGCCAATCCCGTAGGGTTGTCAAGGCAAGAGATGAACAGTTATCCGGATAACTCCACATGCACTCCCCTCCGTCACCCGGTAAGTAAAGTTGTAATCGTTACCTTGTTTGTTTACAATGGTTTTCGCACTGTCTCAGTTCATTCAGTTCTATTCCCCTTAGTCCATGAGATCAGGAAATGGCAACTTTATGCTGAATTCTCAGCTCGGTGAGCTCCTTAAGTGCTGAATGCAACGCCCGCTTCAAGAGAGGTGATCAAAGTGTAAACAAGCCTCCTCCGAGGCTTGCTCACACCAATCTCAACTCTCTCTAGGGTCTTGATGCTTGCCAGACTCTCCCCCTGCCTGAGGAAGGTTGCGTTGGGCTGATAAATCGCCCAAACTGTCAAAAGGAGCTCCCGTCCACCCTGCGTGATTGCAAGATGCGTCAAATCACCATTTTCCCCCAACCGGAAGCCCAATATTTGATTATGTTTATCATATCCTAATAAAGTTGTTTCTTTTTTTTAAAAAAGGCAAGAGACGAACAGAAGTAGTTTGCCCTTGCCTGCCTCTGCATTGCAACCCTGGACTTCTTTGGTGGCCTCCCATCCAAGTACGAACCAGGGCCAATCCTGCTTAGCTTCTGAGATCTGAGAAAACTAGGGTAGCCCGTGCCATCCAGGTAGGTTAGGTCTGAGAGTATGGGACTCGCCCAAAGTCACCCAGTGAGTTTTCATGGCCAAGTGGGGATTTGAACCTGGGTCTTTCAGATCCTTCTCCAACAATCTAACTACGCTTGTAATAGCTCAGGTTTCCATATCAAGGATCAACGTCTGAATCATCTTCCTGCGATTCTACATAACGGAAGGATCTATTCTGCTTTATTCTGCGATCACCCGTCTTCTATTGTTCTAAAAGCCAAGAGTGTGCTTCGTTGTGTATTGATCTATTGGAAAAAACATAATCGTATTGCAATATTTCATCAGCCTTATGACAGAGCGGACTGTGCACAGTGCTTATGAATTCACAAGTGTTTGTACGAGAGATGAGTCGTTTCCACTCCTCGCATTGGGATTTAACATGTAGAGACTCTACAGAGGGAGATAAAACCCCGAAGAAATACAGCTCTATCTTCTTATACTATTAAAGGCATTTCCCCAAAGGCAAAAGCAAGGAGAGTTAATTATCAAGGACAAGTACCAGAAAATAGGAGTTCTCGAGGCATATGTAATCTTGTCAATATTCCTTGAACTCCCTTTGAATTTCTTAAGTGAAGCCCTTCAAGATCATCTTGAGTTTCTTCATCTAGGCGAAACGTCTAGAGACACAGGCTAACCACACAGACATTCTTTTTTAACTTCCTTAAATAGTCTCACAGGCAGTTTCTAGGGATTTTGTCACACAATTCTCCTGTTCCAAATTTCTCTGTGGATTTTAGAATTTCAGAATCACTTGGCCTTGTTTCTCAAGTGGAACCAACCAATGCACTGAGAATACACAAGCGTTTTCATTTTTATTAGTTTCGTACAGGGTATGACTCAGTCCCCGTTTGCTATCTATCTCTTTCTATTCCCACCCCATTATGTTACCAAAGCACAGGTGACTATTGTTACCATGTGTGTTTGCAATTGCATTTTGTCTATACTGTGCTTATGCTGTATTGGTCAAATGTCTGTGTATCTATGCATTTGGGACTCAGGGATCACTGCTGTGTGTGTTTGATGCTGTGTGTTTGAATGGCTGGCCTTGCACCTCATGCTGCCTATGGATGGGCATGGCTTGAGCTGCCTGCCACAAGACACATGCTTCCCTGGAATCTCCCAGAGTGCCTCTGGACAAAGGAGACCAGCGCCATTATGCACAATGAGAGACATGGAGAAACAACAGGCTTTTCCACCATTGCTGATCTGTGGGAAACCATGTAACTCTCTTCCTGCTATCTGGTTTGGCATCACAAAGACAATACCATTTATGGCCCTCTGGACCAAGCATCTCTGCAAGTCAAAGGTTGCCAATGGAAACGACAGTTTCACACCTGGCCACATGGCCCCCTTTGAAGTTAGGGTAGCATATCTGCATATTGCCCCCTTCCCCTCATTAGGACGTCACAACTCTTTGCCCTATAGCCTTAGCATAGAGGACGGACCCCAAGGGTTTATGGCCGTAAGCCAAGCCCAAAAACGTAGCTTTTAAAAAGAGGAACACAGCCATTGTTTCTCTGGTACCCATCCCCTCCCCACCTTGCAACTTGGGTGCTGCAGGTGATTCTGACTGTGTTCCCTGGAATCCGGACCAGGGAACCCGCACGTGGCTTGGCTGGTCCAGTCCGTGTGTTTTTAGAGTTCACCCGCTAGCCCTTAAGCTGCCCCTTTCTTCTAAGAGGAGATTTCTTCTCAGCTGGAACCTCAGATAAGTATAAGCGATATCCTGTTGTGTTATCCCCCTTGTCTGTTGCTTTTGTTATTTTCCTTGCTGATTGCTTTCTATGAACTATTGTAACTAAGGATCTTGTGAGAATCTGTATATGCATCTGTTTTCGTATGCTTGAGAACTGTTTAGTAAAAGGCAACATTTATTCATAAACCTAGCGTGTTGTCTCAATTCCTGGGAATTAAGAACGTTTCATTGGCCAATCTGACCTCTGTATACATTGGACAAGAACTCACGCCCCGCCCACTGTCGTAGATAATTCAGATTGGGCTCCCGGAACCGTCCTTAGAGGAGTTCGGGTCACACTATTGATAAAACAAAATAATAGTCTTGATGTGGCTACATTAATGTTAATGTCAAAATTCTTTTTTGTATGGCATTTTACCAGTACATGGGAACACATGAGACTATCAGTGATATTCCACACAAAGAAGAACACTGATACAATCAGATGACAGATTCAGGAAAACTTCCTTTAATCTTCCGATGCCTCAAGGTCCAATTATGACTTGTTCTATGCTAATAGCCTCCCCTAGTCCCGCCAACTGAGTTAAAGCCTAACCAATCAAAAGACCATGCCAGTTTGGTGTAGTAGTTAAGTGCATGAACTCTAATCTGGGAGAACTGGGTCTGATTCCCCACTCCTCCACATGCCGCTGTTCGTGTGACCTTGGGTCAGTCACAAGTTCTTTCAGAGCTGTTCTCTCAAGAGCAGTCCTTTAAAGAGCTCTCTCAGCCCCACCTACCTCACAGGGTGTCTGTTGTGGGGAGGGGAAGGGAAAAGAATTTGTAAACCACTCGGAGACTCTGAGTGAAGGGTGGGGTATAAATCCAATCTCCTCCTCCTCCTCCTTCTTCCCCATTGCCCTCATAATGTGAGGCAGACAGAAAAAGTATGCCCATCCCTTCCAGCCAGTTTGAAGTAAATCCAAAAAATTCCTTCAGCCACTAAAAACTAATCCCACATTATAAGGACAGGGGTTAGGGTAGCCAGTCCTCCAAGGGAAAATTGGAGGAAGTTGGGGACTATTGAAAACTAGTGTAGCATGACAGTGTGACATCACTTTGGGTAACCTACCCAGAAGTGACGTTATGTTATCAGTGAGACTGTAGTAATTTCCCAGGTGTGACGTTATGTTATCAGTGAGACTGTAGTAATTTCCCAAAGCTCTATGGGGGGGGGGGAACCATAGAGATTTGCCAAATTCCTAGAGCATCATGTGATGCTGTAACGTCACTTCCGGAAACACAACTGGAAGTGCTGTCAAGGTGTTGCGTGGCACTGGTTTCTCCATTTTTGTTTCTGCGGCTCCATTGAACAGCAGTGGGAGCCTAGAATACAGGGCAGAAGGTTGCCTGATGTGGCCGGCAACCAAGCAGCCCTAAGCAGGGTAGGTGGGTGGAGCAGCAGGTGAAAAGGCCATAGTGACCAAAAGAGGATTTGCCTTTAATTGCTTCTCCTTTTACCATTGGTTATTGGTAACCCTAACCCCACCCCCCTGGAGCTTCCTGCTCTATTTACAAATGTGGAAAAGGACAACATTGCCCCCTAGCTGATGCAGCGGGGAATGGCATTAGGCAAAATAAAAAACTGACATTGCACTGAACAGGGTTGCTTGTCAGCCAAACCTAGGATGGGACAATTCAAATGTCTCAAAACGTCCTGAAGATTCTCCTCTGATCATGCAATCCTTAGTGTATGATCGGGTGTAATATTCGGAATGAAAACGGGTGTAATATTCGGAATGAAAAATTCCAGGCCGGCTTCTGCCACACCAGGTCGGAGTTATTGTTGCATTTCTTCTCCCTCTTCCTTTGTGTTTGTGAGAGGCTGTAATTACATTTTGTCGGCATCTGACCTGAAATGCAAGGAAACAGCTTTGTGTATTACTCGATGGTGTCGGGCAAGCGAGAGGAAGCCCTTGCGTTCAGAACAAAAAGGGCTTTTGAAGTGTGCATGCTACTCACACAAGCCACAAAGGCTAAGAGGAAAAATATGCGCTGTGCATCATTTTGAGATGTAACCTTTTTTTTTTTTTGTCCAAGACCTCTGGGTCTTCAGGCTGTTATATAAAGTTTTTACAAGCGACTTTTCCCTGCAGCATGTTTTTACATAACAATAATAAGCAGAGCTTTTTTTGTAGAAAAAGCCCAGCAGGAACTCATTAGCATAATAGGCCACACCCAACAACAGAAACTCATTAGCATATTAGGCCACACCCCATGCCTTCCCTTAGCTTGCCTGGGCGCCCGTGGCTGTGGGGAGACCAGGCAAGCTGGCCCCTGGACAGGCCAGGGAAGGAATGGGGAGGCATTTAAATGCCTCCCCAATCCTTCTAGGGGGGGCCCTGGCCCGGCCGTCTTGGACTCGCTGGGTGGGGGTTGCTCTTCAGGCCTTCCCTCTCTAGCTACGCACACAGAGGTTTTGGCTGTAGTGGGCATGGCCAACTCTGAAGCCAGCCGGAACTCCGTTCCTGTGTGTTACTGCCCCAAAATAGCCCTGATAATAATTCTAGAGCTCTTTTTGTAGCAGGAACTCCTTTGCGTATTAGGCGATACACCCCTAATGTAGCCAATCCTCCCAGAGCTTACAGAGCTCTTCTTAGAGAGGCTACTGTAAGCTCTTGGAGGATTGGCTACATTAGGGGTGTGTTGCCTAATATGAAAAGGAGTTCCTGCTACAAAAAGAGCCCTGCGACTTATAATATTAATAATGCCATCAAGCACAACTGACATAGTAACCCCAGAACCATGGTGTTTTCAAGGCAAGAGATGAGCAGAGGTGGTTTGCCATTGCCTTCCTCTGCATAGCAAGCCCAGTCTTCCTTGGTGGTCTCCCATCCAAGGACTAATCTTTGCCAACCCTGCTTAGCTTCTGAGCTCTGATGAGATCAGTTTAGTCTATGCTATTACTGCTTTATAGGTGTGTCATCCTCACAACATTTCTCCAAAAGAAATTAGCTTGCAGGAGCTTGGACTTTCTGAGGATTCAAGGGTGCTGCACCTTTCCCTGTAGGATCTTGCACGCCAGCTCCTCTCCTTGTGCCAATTTCTCCAGAAGATCCCCTCCCATAAGGAGGTTCAGTTGGTGATGGCCTATTCCAGGGCTTTTTTCAGTGCTTACTCTGGTGCTCTGGAAGGAGCTGACAATGTGAGAACCGTGTCATTCCGTTTTGGCTTCCGAAGGGGTTTCAAGGTGGTTCTGTCCAGAAGAACCTTTTGTGAGGCTCTGGGGAGAAGTGTCTTTGTCCATGTTTTTGTGCATCTGGTTATCTACCACTCTGGTGAGGGAAATGTTTGGGCTGTCAAATTGGTGTTACCTGGTACATAGAGTCCGTTTGGCTCTAAACTGGATGTCCCAAGCTAGCCCGATGTTGTCAGAAGCTAAGCAGGGTCGGCCCTGGTTAGAACTTGGATGGGAGGCCACCAAGGAAGCCCAGGGTTGCTACGCAGAGGCAGGCCATGGCAAACCACCTCTTTCGTCTCTTGCCTTGAACACCCTACAAGGCCGCCATAAATTTGCTGCAATTTAACAGCGCTTCCCAAAACTGCGGTTCATATTCTGTGCATACTGTAAACTTCCTTGAGCCCTCCTGAGGGTGGGGTTGTGGTGGTGGAAGAGGCAGTCTTGAAATGCTTAAATAAATAAACGCAAGCAAACAAAGAGAGGGGGGAAATGTCCCATATCCAAGAGATGCTGGTAGTCAGGGCTATTTTTGGGCAGGAACGCACAGGAACGGAGTGCCGGCTGGCTCCACAGGCTGTTTTAAACTAATCCAGATAAAGAGGACACAATGATATCTCAGTCGCTGACTCAAGAGCTTGACCCGGAAGGTCCAAAGCCAAGCAGAATATGAGCCATTCTATCTTCAAGGTAGTTACTAGACCTGCTACAATAGATGGCAGGATGGTCTGTCTCAGAAACTAACTGAAGACGTCAACCTAAGGAATAGTTGCAATAACTAGATCAGGGGTGTCAAACATGTGGCCCGTGGGCCGGATCTGCCCTGCACAGGGCTCAAAAACGGCCCCCAAAGCAGCTTCCTTCTCCTGCTTCCTTTTCCACGGCTGCTACTTTTTCCCAGCTCTCTCAGTGGCTGTTTGCTTCCTGTTTCCTGCCTCTTCCCTTCCACCCTCCCTCCCTCCCTCCCTCTCTCTCACACACACACACACACGCACTGTGTCTCACACTATATCTTAATTCTGGTTTAACAGAGAATCTCTAAACTCATTCCAGAGCATATGCTTGTTTTGTTACTGTTTTCAGTTCCTTCCATTTGTCTGTGTTTTTCACTCCTTCCTCTCTCTACATTACCCATGTGCACATTGATTAACACCTTGTAAACAACTCTCATAACCCCATATGCATGATTTCCCGAAGATCGTTTTTATACAGTGTTTTACTAGGGCACAGATATTCACCTGCACATCGGAAACGCATCTCAAGTAAAGTATTTAGATATAAGTACATGTATGTACATTGGCTCCTGCTAACCTAGCAGTTCGAAAGCAAGAAATTGCAAGTAGATAAATAGGTACCACTTTGGTGGGAAGGGAACAGCGTTCCGTGCGCCTTGGCAGTCTTCAAGTATCCTGAGCCCATTGGGGAGGGTGGGATACAAATATGAAAAATAAATAAATAAGTATTTGAAGGGCTGTCATGTAGAAGATGGAGCTGATCTATTCTCTCTTGCTCTGGATTGCAAGACTAGGTCTAATGGGTGGAAATTACAAGGGAGTCATTACCAGCTAAATATCAGGAGAAACTTCCCAACTGTAAGAGGTGGTGGATGGTCCTTCGCTGGACATTTTCAAACGGAGGCTGGACGACCATCTTTCGGGTATGTTGTAGGGCTATATTTCGGATATGCTCCTGCAGAGTGCAGGGGGTTGGACTAGATGACCTGCAAGGTCCCTTCCAACTCTAACATTCTATGATTCTATGATAAAAATGTCCACTTCGCCATTCACTTTAATAATTTTAAAAGCTTGCTTTCAGTAGACATTTCTACAGCCTCTTCAATAACTGTCTGTCACGTTTTTAATCACACCCTTTCTCCAAGAAGCTCCAGACAGCATACATGGGCTATGTTCTCATGATACAGTAGAGGATGGGACTCGCAATAATGGGTTTAAATTAAGAGTGGGAAGGTACCAGCTGGCTTTTAGGAAAAACTTTTTGACAGTCAGAGTTGTGCAACAGTGGGATCAGCCGCTTAGGGAGGTGGTGAGGTTCCCCCTCCCTGGCAGTCTTGAAGCAGCGGCCGGACAAACACTCATCAGGGATGCTCTAGGCTGATCCTGCATTGAGCAGGGGGTTGGACTAGATGGCCTCTGTGGCCCATTCCAGCTCTGTGATTTTGGGATTCTATGATTCTATTCTTCATGTATTCACCATATTATCATCTCTAAGCTAACCTAGGGTTGCCAGCCTCCAGGTGGTGACTGGAGATCTCCCGGGATTACAACTGATCTCCAGGCGATAGAGATCGGTTCCCCTGGAGAAGATAGATTCTTTGGAGGATGGAGTCGGTGGCACTGTACCCCACTGAGGCCCCTCCCCTCCCCAAACCCCGCCCTTCTCAGGCTCCGCCCCACAGATCTCCAGGTATTTCCCAACCCAGAGCTGGAAATCCTAAAGCGAAACCTATATTTGCCTCCTCAAGCAATTCATACCACACACTGGCATTTCATAGTTACCTAGATGAAGGGGTGAGATGCAGGTGAATGGGGGTGGTGGGGGGGGACGACTGATGCAACAAATCGGTACACAGACTGCTCAGTACAAAATTTAGAACAAAAAAACCCCCGGAATATTCCCAATGTGTTAGGCCCACTTTGGAAATATGACCACTAAACTCCAAAAACTGGGAAGGATTTCAGAAGAGGAGACATTTTGGACCCGTCCCTACTGAGAATGTAAGAAGAGCCCAACTAGATCGGACCGAAGATCCATCTGTTCCAGCATTCTGTTTTCAAATGTGGTCATACAGATGCTTTGGTGTAGTGGTTAAGTGCGCAGACTCTAATCTGGAAGAACCGGGTTTGATTCCCCACTCCTCCACTTGCACCTGGCTGGATGACCTTGGACAAGCCATAGTTCTGATAAGAGCTGTTCTTGAAAACAGGGCAGTTTCTGTCAAGAGTTCTCTCAGCCCCACCCACCTCACAGGGTGTCTGTTGTGGGGAGGGGAAGGGAAAGGAGTTTGTAAGCCGTTCTGAGACACCTTTGGGTAGTGAAGGGCGGGGGTATAAATCCAATCTCCTCCTCCTCCTCCTCCTCAAAGACATCTGGTGACTATGAAGACCTAGAAAGACGGAGGTCCAATTCAGCTGTCGTCAGGACTACATGCTGTTGAACTAACCCTCCACGAATGCATCCAGCCCTTGTTCAAAGCCCCCTAAGCTAGCTGACTGAAAGGGGACAGCAGTTCTTCCATACTGTCAAGAACCCCACTTGCCTTCCCCCCTCCCTTTGGTGTAGTGGTGAAGTGCGCGGACTCTAATCTGGGAGAACTGGGTTTGATTCCCCACGCCTCCACTTGCAGCTGCTGGATGACCTTGGGCAAGCCATAGTTCTGTCAGAGCTGTCCTTGAAAGGGCAGTTCTCTCAGAGCTCTCTCAGCCCCAGCTGCCTCACAGGGTGTCTGTTGTGGGGAAGGGAAGGGAAAGGAGATCGTAGACCGCTCTGAGACACTGAGTGCAGGGTGGGGTATAAATCCAATCTCCTCCTCCTCCTCCTCCTCCTCCTCCTCCTCCTCCTCCT